>NW_012286752.1:0-23916 GCF_000151885.1 Dipodomys ordii
AGGTGTTATTTAATATTAGGAAATATTCATAGAGAAATAGAGAAATACTGAGATTTTTAGAAAGCAAAGGACATCAGCAATGAAAGAACAACATAAAAGGAGATACAACTTATCACACAGAGATTAAGAACTAGCCTAAGTGATTTAGAATGCTAAAGGCAATGTGGAATGAGCCTAGTTGATAACTAGTTCTTCAATAACCCCAAATAGTTCCCTAGAACAGTTTCTGGTATAATTTAGTTATTATTATCATTTATTTCTTTGAGCTGGGGTTATTCCTTCACTTCTGTTAAAACTATTAATTAGCCTCTGGCTTTTTGGTGCCATAACTGACCAAAAAAAAAAAGATTTCCAAATCTCACTTAGACTACCCTTCTCATTGTGATTAGAAGTGACCACTCAAAAGCATGGAATCTTTGAATTTCCAGGATTAATCTTAACCTGATATCTAAGCACATTCCTGGCACTAATTGCTGTGACCTGTTAACAAAAGGGTTTTTTTTAAAACACACCATGAAGCCAAATTCTCAGAACCCTAAATGACTTTCTTAAGATGGCATTACTTTTTCTTTCCATTACTTTGTATTATAATTTGGGCCAGGTGGTAGAAAAGGAAGTGGAAAACAATACTAAGTCCAGTAAGGTTTACATTCCTATCACATCACTAAGGAAGTACAGTGTTGACCTGCAGGACTCATAGGGCTGTTGCATGTGACATTATTATTGAAAACACTATTAACAGCTCAGACATCCAAAATATTCTGCTTCCACTTTCAAGGTCAAGAGCCATATCTAAGCCTTTTTGTTGATTGGGTGTGTTTCCTAGGAAGGAAGAAGGATGTGGAATATGATGGTTGAAAAATATGTATATTTGTTCCCTGTCCAAATTTTTTGCAATTTAAAAAAATGCTACTGATGAACTCCCACCTACATCTAATTGGCTATGCTGTCTGCACTGGCCCTAAGCCGTGTTGGCTTAGGTTGAAGACACCTTATGTGTATATTCCCTGTGTAGGATATCTTTCTCTCACCATTACCTATAGATAGGTATTCTAGGCAAGGCCCGTGTGTGTGTGTGTGTGTGTGTGTGTGTGTGTACACCAGAGCCCAGACTCTGGTTCCACAGGCCTGTATAATCCGGCCTGTCTTTCTCCCACTTGGCAGGCACTCTTCTGCTTGAGACCTGCGACTCCGAGTCCAGCTCCCTCCCGAGTCCCTGGTCTCTGCAAGGGGGTCTGAATGTGGATCTTCACATACTGACCCTGATTCTACGCAAAGCCTCTGAGCCACCTTCTACCTTGGAGCCTAGAGAGACCAATGGAAAATGGAAGTCTGGGTGACTTCTTAGAAGGTATCTGACTCAACCTCCTTTCCCCCTCTTTCTCCCCCGATCTGTGTACTGGAAGTGTCCCTCTGGATGAGACCCCCATCCCTGGGCTATATGGGGCCAGAGCTGCCGATTAGCTGAGTAGGTGGAGCTACATCTCCTTAATTTCGACCACATGTAGCCCCTCTTCACCCCAGCACTCTCCTGTCAAATCATCCACACCCTTTCCAATTTTACATATTTTTCATGGCCTAATGTCTTTATTTTTGCTTCTTAAATCTTCCTGCTCTTAGAAACCCCTCCTACCCACCCCCCCAGCAGAAATAGCTTTTAGAAGCCCTGCCCACCACACATGCCAAAGTTCCCCCCCACACACAAACAGATCAGATCTGCACCCGAATGCCCCCAGAAGCCCAAGTTGCTGAGTAAGTCCTGCACCACCCCAAAGGGGGCCATCTTCCCTCCTCGTCCTTCTTACCTTGTTCTATCCCTGGCCACTCATGACCACCAAGATCTCTCCAGGCTTCTTCACTTCCTGCGTGTGGGTCTCTCCATCTGTTGGGAATAGATTTTGGGAGAACCCCCCACACACACATACACAGAGTACCAGATGCCGCATCTGAAACGACCACCCACTCTCCCCCTCCCCCCTGCCAGCCCTTCACTGCTCCACCCACTGCTGAGCCAGAGGGTGCTCCCTATACAGCGTGCATCCTCCATTGCTCCTTCCTGGACTTGATTCTGCACTGTGCTTTCCCTCTCCACCTTCCCTGTGCAGGAAGGACCTCTCCATGTCTGGATAAGGCTTGTGGGACATACCCCTGCCCCCTGCCCCACCTAGGGAGCCAAAAGCGCAATACCACCCCTCCCCCCACTCCAGGGAGACAACTCACTGGGAGAGATGGGCTCCCTGGTGGGGAAGGGGTAGGCCCAAGCACCTGGCTCATGTTTCCCCCTCTTCCTTCCTGGACTGTTTCTGCTGTGGGCTCTGCAGGTGCACACGGCCTCCCCCAACCCCTTTCCTCTGGAGATGCCTTTTCTCACGCCACCTGGAGAGGTCACCAGCTGATTCCCCACACCCTCACCCCACTCCCATCCCCAGCTCCTTCTTGGATCCCTCTTGGCTGTCCAGCCCTATGCAACCAAGTCTGATCTGTGTGGGAAATCCAGAAGCTGGCCTGAATTCCTGTGAGAGGCTCTCTCCTCCACTGCTCCCGGATGTGTCTTGAGTTCCCTCCCCCATGCTCACCCATTTCCCTGGGAAATGACCTCTCAATGCCACAGCCACACACAGAGCCAAGGCTCTCTGTTGGCTCCTGGGCCATGTCAGCCACAGTGGGTCTGAATTAGAGAGGCCTCAGGAGCCAGAGGGGACCCACAAGTTGAGGGCAGCCTTTCCTATCTCCTACATTCCCTCATCCCAGGATATTAGTCTGGGAGGAGGTGCTGGTGCCCCGTGGCCCCACTGGTATGGTCGGATGTGTTGTAGCAAAGCCCAAGGGAGGCCTAGCCCCCCTCCCCCCCACAGGCAGATGGCAACAGCCCCGAATTCTCCCTTCCTACTTTCTCCCTTCCCTGAAGGCCATCTTCAAGATTTCCCAGATGAAGGCCCACCCCTTCTCCCCTACTGGTCTCTGAGGGCTCCGCCTACTAAGTCCACCCACACTGCTGCGTTGGCCTGCTCCCCATTTGCTTCCCCTCCCTGGCAGCCCTGGTTGGTTCTCATTGAGGAAGCCCAGAAATCCTGCCTTCCTCTTCCCCGTTTGGCCAGCCCTTTCCCACTGACTGCTCCTGCCTCTCCTGCCCTGCCAGTCCCTCTCCTGCTTCTCCTAACCATAGAGGCCTAGGGGCCCAGCAGGCACAACACCGAGACCCCATCCCCATCTGCTCCATCCTTGCTCCCCCATTTCCCCCATCAGCCCTACCTCCTCCATTCCTGGCCTGCCCCTGTCCTAAGTCTCATGCCCTTTCCACTTATCCCACCCCTCCTGGGCAGCCCAGCCCTCTCAGAATGACAAAGGCTCCATGGGCCATTAAGAGTCAGTTCCCAATCTTGGAGCTTGCTCCAACCTCATCCCTTCCAGGCCAGGGCCATTCTCTGCTTTCCAGGAAATGACTTCTGGAGCTGTCCTGCACCCATGGGCTGATGTGCGGCGGAGGAAGAGTTGCTGGGGCCTCAGCCTGAGGGTCTTGCCTGGGGTACCGGGGCTGCAAAAGACCTACTGGGAACAAGACACTGGTTTGTGGGTCTTGCCTGGGATCCGGGCAGCAGCAGGAAAAATGGGGCGGGACCAGGCTCAGGAAACAGATGCCAGCAAACCTGAAAGGGCAGGGCCTTGTCCTGAGTCTGTCCCTGTGATGCAGGTGGGAGCAGAAGGAGTGGGTGGGCCCAGTCAGGCCCCTGCATCTGTTCTGCCCTGAATCCAAGGGATGGAGGGAGACCTAAAGGGCGAGTCCTGCTTAAGGTGCAGGTACTGATGGGCAAACCAATGGGATGGGGCCCTAGTTCGGGTGCTGCCCAAGGCGCTCCTGCTAGAGAGCCCCATGGCAGAAACCACCCCAAGCACCCCACTGGCAGGCGAGCTGTGGGGCTGAGCCCTGGGGCTGGTCTTGCCAAAGAATGTGGATGCCAACTATATTTTAGATATGAGACCCTTGTCTGTTGTATGGCTAGTGAAGATTTTCTCCCAATCTGTGGGCTTTCTATTGATCTTGCTAGCTATGTCCTTTGCCATGCAGAAGCTCTGCAACTTCATGCAATCCCATTTCTCCAACCTTTCTTTGATTTGTTGTGTTTCTGGGTCTCTATTAAGAAAATTTCAGCCTGAGCCAAGGAGGCCTAGGGTTTCTCCTATTCCATCCTGTAATGTTTTCAGAGTGTCTGCTTTGAATCCGAGGTCTTTGATCCATTTGGAGTTGATTCTGGTGCAGGGTGATATATAAGGATCTAGTTTTAGTTTTCTACAAGTAGTTAACCAATTTTGCCAGCACCATTTACTGAAGAGGCTGTCTTTCTTCCATTCTATTATTTTCGCTCCCTTATCGAAGATTAGTTGGCTATAGGTCTGTAGGTTCATTTCTGGGTTTTCAATTCTATTCCATTGGTCCTGAGGTCTGTTCTTATGCCAGAACCAAGCTGTTTGGATTACTATGGCTTTATTGTAGAGTTTGAAATTTGGTATTGATATTCCACCAGCAGTGTTCTTTACATACACACACATACACACACACACACACACACACACACAGAGGAGGCTAGTAATGATGAGCTGAGCTAGAACTGGGGGCAGTCCTGAGGCATAGACATAGTAAACTCTCAAGGTGGATCAAGTAGTTTCTCCCTAAGTCCTTCTTGGCCTGAGGGTTCTGGGCCATGGCAGTTAGTGCCATGGAACCTGCCCCTTCATCCGTTCATGGGGCCACAGGACCCAGGGAAGGACACTATGGATGCTCCTTTGTAGTCGGCCCATGATTGCAGACCTTCATATACCCCCACGCACTGGTGAGGAAAGCAGGGCTCTGAGCCCTGGAACTCCAGAGATAGCAACTGCTTCAAGCAGCAGCCAGCCGGCTTTAGATTCATGAGCCTACAAGTCTATCATAAGCCCAACTCAACACCTGCTCAAGATGATTAACACTGTTGTGATACTTGTATGAGTGGGTGTTTGTTACCTGCTGTGCCATTTTGCAGCCCTTGCCCCTCCTGGCCCAAACTATGATCTGAGATGTCGATTGCCTGGTCAGATGCACACTGCACCCATGACAGATGCCATTCTGATGACCCGACCAATGACCTCCATACCCCAGGGATGGATTCTTCTCTGATACTGTCGCCTGCTCTGTAGGCAAAGGCCTCAAAAGAGGCTGCACTCAAGACTTGTAGAACACCAAGACATTGGGAGATCCTCAGGGGCCCACTGGAAAGTACTCTGCCTAAAGTCACAGAGTGAGGTCCAAGAAGGCCAGGTGTTGGTCAAGGGGCTTGAACTCTGGGCCTGGATGCTGTCCCCCAGCTCTTCAGCTTGCCACTTGAGTCACAGGGCCAATTCCAGTATTCAGGAGGTTCCTTTTAGATCAGAGTCTCCTGGAATTCCTGCCTGGGGTTGGTTTTGAACCGTTATCCTCATATCTCAGCTTCCTGAGGAGCTAGGAGGAGAGGTGTGAGTCACTGGCACCTGGCTGATCTGACCTTTCAGAAGCTCCTGAAAGCTTTTCTTTATTTTTTTAGGTGCCAATGCTGGGGCTTGAACTCAGGGTCTGGCCTCTGGTCTCTTAACTTTTTCCCTCAAGCCTGACACTCTACCACTTGAGCCACAGCTCCATTTCTGGCTTTTGTAGTTAATCTGCAAGAACAGTCTCACTAACTTTTCTCACCTGAGCTGGCTTGACTCATGATCTCTGATCTCAGTCTTCTGAGTAGCTAGGATTTACAGGGGTTGAGCCACTTCTGGCATTGTGCTAGGAGCTTTTCTTAAGCAAGCATTCTTCCCTGTGTTTGCCTTGAATCCTCCATGCAAAGGAGGCCTGAGGGTCAGGAGGTATGAAAAATAGGCTTCCAGCCACAGGAAATGGCTGGACTCCATGGTGAAAAGCCAAGCTAATTTTCCCCCTGAGCCCCATTCTGGGAACCCACCATTTGCCCTACCTGTGTCTCAACAAACCTTGACCCAGCCTTGAATGTTCTGCCAGAATGTCTGAAGCCACAGAACTTTCATTCCACCTACACCACTTGCTCTATACGACACATAAGGACCTTTGCCCATGATGGACCTTCTGCCTGAGGCTTTCTGTCCGGTTCCATGCCTTAGAACTCCTGTGGAATTTTGGCACTGGTTATATCACCTCCTGGAGCAAATCTTTCCTTCCCTTCTCCCTTTTTCTTATTATTGAGTTACTATAGACGGAACTTTGTGCAGGGTGACTGGCAAATGCTCTATCTTGGTGTGTTGTGTGTGCATGTGCGTGTGTGCACACGTGCGAGCATGTGTGTGTGTGTGTGTGTGTGTGTGTGTGTGTGTGTATGTGTGTGTGTTCCAGTCCTGATGTTTGAATTTATGGTCTGGACGTTGTCCTAACCCTGAGCTTTTGTGCTCAAGGCTACCATTCTACTACTAGAACCACTGCTGTACTTCTTGCTTTTTGGGTGTTTAATTGAAGAAAAATGTCTCATATAGACTTTTTGTTAGTAATTGGGATCCTCAGATCTCAGCCTCCTGAGTAACTAAGATTACAGGGGTGAGCCAGCAGCACCTGCCTTCTACTCTACCTCTTACCTATAACCTTGGCCCTCCTCTGTGTCCCAGAAGAATATGTCTCACCAGACTGACTTTTTTTTTCTTTTTGCCAGTCTTGGGGCTTGAATTCAGGGTCTGGGTATGTTCCTGAGCTTCTTTTGCTCAAGGCTAGCACTCTCTCACTTAAGCCACAGTGTCACTTTTGGCTTTTTCTGTTTCTGTGGTACTGAAGAATGAAACTCAAGTCTTCGTTTGTGCTAAGTAAGCACTCTACCACTAAGCCACATTCACAGCCCACTTCTAATGGGAATTATGAGAGTGGGATTTATTGAACTACCCCTTTTGGCGTAGAAATAGCTGATTATTTCATGTCTATGCCAAGATTTGGGACTAGCTTTTGACTTGGCAATGAGGAATGATAGATGAGTGATAGCCACCAGGCCCCAGAGGTCTAGGCTCACATCCTACACAGGGATAGAGACTATGCAAAGAGAACCTTGGACAACTCCTCCAACCTAGGGACTGTGGACTCTCTGGAAGCAGTGGCTGGCTGAAAAGTGTCCCAATGGGATGCCTCAGACAGAACATTATGCACCCGTTGCACACACTAGCCCAGGCAAAGCCTTCAGGTCTTCAGTTATTAAATGGCAGAGGGTGCTTTGTTCAAGCTGCTGGCTCACACTTAGTACTCTATGAGGGCTTGTCCCAGTTTGACCAGGTTGGGGTGGCTGGGGATGGGCAACCTGCTGAATGCCCATCATCCATACAGAGATCCATGTAGTTATTGTCTCCTTTTTGGGGGAGGGCAGGTACTCTATTGTACTATGATCCTAGGCCCTGCTCTTGAGCTCCTTTTGCTCAAGGGTAGCGCTCTGCCATTGAGTCACAGCCCCATTCATGTTTATTTTTTTGGTGATCTCTTAGAAAGAAGAGTGTCCTAGACTTTCCCATCCCATCTGAATTTAAATTGGCATTTTCTACATCACAGCCTCCTGAGGAGCTAGGGTTATAGGCAGGAACCAATGGCACCTTACTTTATTTTCTTCTTGTTGTTATTTTTTTCAATTGTAACAGTCTGAAATTTTCACTGTGTCATTCCAATGGTTTGCATTCGAAGTAAACTACCGAGGTCTGGAGTTCAAATGCTAGGACTACCACCCACAAATGGAGGGAGATCCTGAAAAACTCATTTCTGTTCATGTGAATGCTAACGGAATGTTATAAAAGTGATAAATGTGCCATTGATTCATGATTCTATTTTAGAATGCCACTCAAAAAATATTGGATTTATGTCTTCCATTCTAGCACCATGGTATGATTAAGGGTATTGAATGATTTTTAATTAATACTTTTATAAGTATTCAACAGTAATATTTCATTAAATGGATGCATAATTAAATAACTAATCATTGGTAATAATATATATAATTTAATTACCTCACAGTCCCTCTCTTTGTGTGTGTGTGTGTGTGTATATATATATATATATATATATATATCAATCTACACATGTCTCTATCTATATCTATCTATCTATCTGTCTATCTATCTAAATATCAAACACTCCTGTGGCTTGATCACAGGTCCTCAGAACTTCCTGGCAGCTCAGTTTGCCAGAGGCTGGTCTGCTAAGACTGTGACCCCATTTATGGATTGGGCATTCTAGGCTGTGAGCTGAAATCCCAGCATGGCCAAAAATTTATTCATGGAGTAAGAAGCCAATATTAGCACATTGTTTTCCTTTTCTGTGAAAGTCCATGGTCTCAGTATGGTGTATAATCCATATCTACATATATCCTATGTGATATGATGTAATAAAAGAAATGTTATATGTATAATAATGCTAAATAAATAAGGGTAATAAATGTTATATTTCTGCAAAATTTTGGTCAATCAACTTCAACAATTCATCCAAAAAATCATATACCACGATCAAACAAGATTCATTTCAGAGATGCACAGCTGGTTCAATATATGCAAATCAATTAATATAATTCATCACATCAACAGAGCAAGGATAAGAACCACATGGTTATCTCAATAGATGCACAAAAAGCAATTGCCAAGATCTAACACCCTTTATGATGAAGGTGTTGGAAAAATTAGGAATCCATGGAACATTCCTTAATACAATAAAGGCAATATATGACAAACCTACAGCCAGCATTATTCTTAATGGTGAAAAACTAAAACCATTTCCTCTTAACTCAGGAACGAGACAAAGAGGTCCACTCTCTCCACTTCTTTTGAATCTAGTATTAGAATACCTAGCTACAGGAATAAGACAAGATGTAAACATAAATGTGATCCAAATAGGGAAAGAAGAAGTAAAACTCTCCCTCTTTGCACATGACATGATCTTGTATTTAAAGAATCCCACAGACTCCACTCCCAAATTACTCAAGCTGATTCAAAACTTTGGCAAAGTAACAAGATATAAAATTAACCCTCAAAAATCATTGACTTTTCTGTATGCCAACGATGAGAAAAGTGTGGCTGAAATTAGGAAATCAACTCCATTCGTAATAGCCCCACAAAAAATAAAATATCTAGTAATTAACCAAAAAACTGAAGGAGCTCTATGATGAAAACTTTAAAAAGTTGAAAAAGGAAATCAAAACAGAATTTAGAAAGTGGCAAAAACTCCCATGCTCCTGGATTGGAAAGATCAACATCATGAAAATGGCAATACTTCCCAAGGCTGTCTATCAATGAGATACCTATCAATATTCCAACCTCAGTCTTCAAGGAAATAGAAGACGCACTCCAAAAATTTATATGGAACAACAAACGATCCCAAATAGCAAAAATGATCCTCAACAGAAAGAACAGTGCTGGAGGAATATAAATACCAAATTTCAAACTCTACTATAAAGCCATAGTAATCAAAACAGCTTGATACTGGCACAAGAACAGACCTCAGGACCAATGCAATAGAATTGAAAACGCAGAAATGAACTTACAGACCTATAGCCATCTAAACTTCGATGAGGGAGCTAAAAAAATAGAATGGAAAAAAGACAGCCTCTGCAGTAAATGGTGGTGGCAAAATTGGTTAACTACTTTTAGAAAAATAAGCTAGATCCTTATATATCACCTTGCACCAGAATCAACTCCAAAAAGATAAAAAAAACCTCAGAGTCAAAGCAGACACTCTGAAAACATTACAGGGTGTAATAGGAGAAACCCTAGGTCTCCTTGGCACAGGCCGAAATTTTCTTAATAAAGAGCTGGAAAAGCAACAAATCAAAGAAAGATTGGACAAATGGGATGGCATGAAATCGCAGAGCTTCTGCATGGCAAAGGACATAGCTAGTAAGATCAATCAAAGCCCACGGATTGGGGGAAAATCTTCAGTAGTCATACAATGGACAAGCGTCTCATATCTAAAGTATACCTAGAACTCAAAAAATTAAATCCCCCAAAAACAAATCTTCAGAGAAACAACTGCCCAATAAATAAGTGGGCTAAAGACATTAAGAGAAACTTCTCTGAAGAGGAAAGAAGGATGGCCAGTAGACACCTGAAGAAATGTTCAACCTCCTAGCCATTAAAGAAATGCAAATCAAACCAACATGAGATACCACCTCACCCCAGTTAGAAAGGCTATAATCAAGAACTATAATAACAACGTGCTGGAGCAGATGTGGACAGAAGGGAACATTACTGCATTGTTGGTGGGAGTGTATACTTCTTCAACGACTTTGGAAAAGAGTATGCAGGTTCCTCGAAAGATTCCACATAGAGCTCCCCTATGACCCAGCAATTTCACTTTTGGGCATTTACCCAAATGTTCGCAAACAAGACCACACTAAAGCTACCAGCACGACTATGTTTATTGCAGCCTTATTTACCATAGCTAAGATATAGTACCAGCTCAGATGTCCCTCAGTAGATGAATGGATCAAGAAAATGTGGTATATATACACATTGGAATTCTATGCCTCCATCAGAAAGAATGACATTGCCCCATTTGTTAGGAAATGGAAAGACTTGGAGAAATTATATTAAGTGAAGTAATACATGCCCAAAGAAACATAGGTCCCATGGTTTCCCTCATTTGCAATATCTAGTATATGTCTGAGTCAAGCAGAAAAGGTCAAATAAATTGATTTCCAGGAAATGAACCCTAAGATATGTATTCAAATGTGTTTTTTCTTTCATGTAATTGTTTCTAACACATTTATAAGATTATTTCTTTGTTGCTTTCTATGTCCCTCCCCACTTTATAACCCCTGCTTTCACTGTATTTGATGTCGGTATAGTTTGTGGAGGGGAAGGGAAAAAACAAATCGTTTAAATAGGGATACAGGTGGACCCATTGCAACAATGAAATGTACAAGTCGTTATGTCAAAATATGATCTTTACAACTGTGGCGGTGGGAGGGGTGCTTGGAACGATGATTGTGTGCAGGAGTGAGTGGTGGGGAGAGAATGGGAAAAGATAGGAAGGGGAAACAAAAAGGAAGAGGCTACCATGCTTGATAAGAAATTTACTCATTATCTTGCCCATGTAATTGTAACCCCTCTGTACAGTATTTTCACAATGTAAAATAAAAGGGAAAAAAGTACCAATTAAATAAGTAGTTAGTGTATGATTATATAAAACTACATTGACTAATTTTAATTAATACTTTATTATTTATTCAATCATGTTACTTAAAAAAGGAATAATTTAAATGCCAATAATTTGTAATAATATTTTATATGCAATTTCCTAGTACACATATAGCTCTCTCTTGCTATATATATATATGCACCTATTTATCTATCTATCAATCTACATATTTATGTGTTCATACACTTGTCAGTCATCGGGCTCATTTGTAGATTGCTCACCTATTACGTATAAAGCCCTGAGTTCGATTCCTCACTCCCTTGTGCACAGAAAAATCTAGAAGTCGTGCTGTCGCTTAAGCAGTGGAGCACTCACTTTGAGCATAAAAGCTTTGGGACTGTGTCTAGACCCTTTCTCAAGACCCAGGACTGGCACCAAAAAAAAAATAAAATAGAACGTTCTGACTGCAACAATATAAGGATAGTACTGCAAATATACCTCATCACAGAACAAACATGGAGTCTGGTGCTTGCATCTGCCATCTTACCTGACTTAGCCAGAGGTAAACCACTGCAACCCAGCTCCACGGAACCAGAAGTTGCTGGTTCACTCACCACTGTCATCCAAGATACTCGGGGGCTGATCTGTGAAACTGAGCTGTGGTTCACAGTAGTAGAGCGCTAGCCTTGAGCAAAAGACCTTAGAACAGTACCCCCAAATTTTCAGTGCATTCCCCATGGCTCTTTGCAACAGAGAGTTATGATCTAGGTGTCTGTAGCTGAGGTCTGTCACCCTGCCTACTCAAGAAACTGAGATGTGAGGATCTGGGTTCTAAACTATCCCAGACACAAAAGTTCCCATGAGACTATTATCTCCTATTCACCACTTAGAAACTTGAAATGAAAGCTGGGCACCAGTGACTAACGCCTGTCATCCTAACTACTCAGGAGCCTGAGAGCTGAGGATCATGGTCCAAAGCCAGCCTGGGCAGGAAATTCCTTGAGATGGACAATTCTCTCTAGTGACCCACCAAAAACCTGAAGGGGTGCTGTAGCTCAAGTGGTAGAGCGCTTGGTTTTAGCTGAAAAGCTCTAGGATAGACAGCACCCAGGCCTAGACTTCAACTCTTCCAACTTACAAGAAAAGAAAAGAAACAAACAAACCAAAAGAGGAGTGGTTAGAGTGCTTTGCATGTTGAATCCTCAGTACCACATCACTAGAAAAAAGCCTGAAGTGGCCCTGTGGCTCACGTGGTAGAGTGCTACCCTTGTACAGGAGAAACTCAGGAACCGTGCTCAGGTCCTGAGGTCAAGTTCCAAGAGAAGTGTATGCACACACACACACACACACACACACAGATACCAGAAGTGAAGCTGTGACAGCAAATGGTGGTAAAGCACTGAGCTTCTGTTCTGAGCTCATGGTCAGCACCCAGGTCCTGTGTTCAACCCCAAAAGCTAGCCATCCAGGGCTCAACTAGGATAGGTCAAAGGTTTCAAAATCTGATGCACTTCACCAGCCCTAGATGATAGGAAACTTTGGGATTTTGCACAAGTGCTTAGATTTAGCAAGCTTCTGGAATCCTAGGGAGGCACCATTGCCAATTAGGAATATTTTCATTAGGTTCAGCTCCCTTCTTGTCTGCCAGAAGGACCCATGAATTAATTGGAGCAGATTATTTCAATACTGGAACATAATATAGCACAAGACCACACTAAAGCTACCAGCACAACTATGTTTATTGCAGCATTATTTACCATAACTAAGATATGGAACCAACCCAGATGCCCCTCAGTAGATGAATGGATCAAGAAAATGTGGTATACACAATGGAATTCTATGCCTCCATCAGAAAGAATGACATTGCCCCATTTGTTAGGAAATGGAAAAACTTGGAAAAAATCATATTAAGTGAAGTAAGCCAGGCCCAAAGAAACATAGGTCCCATGGTTTCCCTTATTTGCAATATCTAGTATATCTATGAGTCAAGCAGAAAAGATCAGATAATGTGATGTCAGGAAATTGAACCCTTAGATATGTATCTTAATGTTTTTTTCTTTCATGAATGTGTTTCTAATGCACTTATAAGATTATCTCTTTGTAGCTTGGTATGTCCCTCCCCCACAGTATAACCCCTGCTTTCACTATATTGGAACATAATATAACAAAGACAGGATAAGTGCAGGGAACTTGGCCAGCCACAGGAGGTGGCACAAATGAAAGATTCCTGGGGAGAGAGATAGCTTAGAGTACAAAGAAGCCTTTTTCTCCTGGCCTTCAAATTTTGCCTACACTTATCCTCACTAATTGACTCAGATTGAGTTGTTTGTTACACAGCTCTACAGGAGGGGGGGGCTTTTTGTGTGTCTGTCCAGACCATGAGGCAGACTTCCTCCAGCAGCCTGGAGTGCACAGAAACCCTCAGGCTACACTGGGAACAGTGAGGGGAGCCCCGGAACATGCACTGTTTTGAAAGCACTCTCTGTGCTATGAAATCATTCTATTCAAAGCAAATTTCCTAGCTGAGTGCCTTTCAACATAGCTACTCTGGATCTTTACCAATAGAAATACATGCATACATACATGGGGAGACATGGATTTACTACTTTTTCTTTTTTGGCAGGTCCGGGGCTTGTACTAAGAGCCTAGTCACTCTCCCAGAGATCCTTTTGTTCAAGGGTGGTGCTCTGCCCTTGAGTTTCAGTCCCACTCATGGGTGTTTATATTCCTGTGATCCCTTAGAAATAAGAGTGTCTTGAACTTTCCTGTCCCGACTGAATTCAAGCTGCCATTCTCTACCTCTCAGCCTCCTGAAGAGCTAGGATTACAAGCATGAGCCTCTGAGACCTGGCTTTCTTTTATTCTTGTTGTTCTTTGTTTTATCATGACAATCTGAAATCTTCACAGTGTCATACTAATGGTTTGCATTTCGAAGTAAACTACCCAGGCCTGGAGTTCAAATGCCAGGACTGATACCTACAAATGGAGGGAGATTTTGAGAAAATCATTCCTATTCATGGGAATGCTTAATGGACTGTCATAAAAGTAACAATTAAATTCACAGACAAAAAGTATTGGATTATGTCTTTCATTCTAGCACCATGGTATGATTCTCCTAATTAAAGAATACTAAATACTTTTACATTAATGCTTTAATAAGTACTAAACCATGATACTTCATTAAATGGAGGCTTAATTTAATAACTAATAATTCACAATATATATTATTCAATATCCTCATATTGTCTCTCTCTCATATATATATGTATATATATATAGAGAGAGAGAGAGAGCAAACTACACATCTATCTATCTATCTATCTATCTATCTATATCTATATCTAAATCTAGACCACACGTCCTCAGAACTGGCTGGCAGCTCAATTTGCCAAAGGCTTTGTCTACAACTGACACTTTCATGAATTGGGCATTGTGGGTTGTGAGTTCATATCCCAGCATGGCCAAAAGTTTATAGGTGGAGTTATAAGCGAATTTTGACATATTTTTTTTCTTCTCTGTAAAAGTCCTGGGTCTCAGTATGATGTAAAATCCATGTGCAAATATATCCATGTGATAAGATGTAATAAATGAAATAAATATTATATATGTAATAATAATAAAATAAAGAATAAATAGATAAGGATAATAAATGTCATATGGGGTAAACCCATGTATGTAAAAAGATTTCATACATGAATATTATTTTTCCAGTGCTGTGGCTTGAATTTGGTCCTGGAAATTGGTCTGAATTTCTTGTTTTCAATGATGGTGAGCTTCCTGTCCCCCAGAGTGCCACAGAGATACCCAGGCCTGCAAATCCCAGGCCTGCAAAAAAAATGGTGCAAATTCCAAACCAGTGCCTTATTTTTTTTTGGCCAGGCCTGGGGCTTGAACTCAGATAGTAGCAACTCTGCCTCAGTTTTTATCATCCTAGGCTGGGGTGCAACCTCTGGACCCACAGCCCATCTTGAGTTCCCAGGGCCCAAGTTTAAATCTCTGGACTGGCAAAAAAAAAAAGTGAAGGGCTGGGAATGTGGCTCAATAGTAGAGTGCTTGCCTTGCATGCATAAGGCCTTGGGTTGGATTCCTCAGCACCATATAAGCAGAAAAAAGCCAGAAGTGGTGCTATGACTCAAGTGGTAGAACGATAGCCTTGAGCTGAAGATTTGAGGGACAGCACCCAGACCCAGACTTCTGGCCCCACAACAGACCAAAAAAAAAATAAATAAATAAAGATGGGGAAAAAAGGAGAAGTATGAAACTGGGAAGTTCCGGAAGGCGGTTTTACATTGTTTTTTTCCTTTGCATTGTGACCATCCTGGGTCTAAATGACAGGACCCGAAAAGTGTACATGACCTTGCACTGTTGAAGTTTGGTGGGCTATCAGGGAAGCCACAGCCTAAACCAGCAACCTAGGTCCGGGGTTCGAATCCCAGGACTGCTACCTACAAATGGCAGGAGATCCTAAGAAACACATTCCAATAGACATCCATATGAATGAAATGTAAAAGTAACAAATACATTAGTATTTAGTGTATGATTATATTAAAATTATACACAATAATCATAGTACATTGACTAATTTTCAATAAATATTTCATTATGTATTTAACCATGATACTTAAAGGAAGAAATAATTTATCAATAATTGATAGTAATATAGTATATATAATTTAATAATATGCAGACATCTCCCTCTTGTTTTTTGCATATATATGTATATATAAAACAATCTACATATCTAAGTCTACACTTGTCACTCCTGGGGTTCAGTGTTAGAGTGCTCGCCTAGTATGTATGAAGCCCTGGGTTTGTTTCCACACTATCACATGCACAGAAAAGCCAGAAGTGGTGCTGTCACTCCAGCACCAAAAAATCAAGTTAGAACGTTCTGACTGTAACTATAGAAGGCTAGGACTTCAAATACCTCATAACAGAGCAAGCCGAGGGTCTGAAGCTCATGGCTGCCATCTAACCTGACAGCCAAAGGTCAACCGCTGCAAACCAACTCTATTTAGCCAGACGTTGCTGGCTCACCCCTAGCTGCTTGGGAGATGAGATCTGACACTGGTGGGTTGAAAACTCAGCCCTGGCAGGAAGTCTGTGAGACTCTGAGGTGTGGCTCAAAGTGGTAGAGCTCTAGCCTTGAGGAAAAGGTCTTAGGACAGTACCCCCAACCTATGAGTGACATCCCCGAAGCTGACAACCCTTCCCCCCATTAACCACCCGTCTATATTGTTAGATGTGAACTTGTGTGGTTTGTGACGTGTTTCTAAAAGAATGGTGATACTGATGAAAGCACCCGAATTCTAATGACAGTTTGTGGGATACAGCTATGTGATGAGCCCTTCCTGGGATGCTGGGTGCTGAGTCTTTCACGGGCTGCTGTATGCCAAGTCCTTCACAGCGTGCTATGATATGAGCCCTTCACGGGGTGTATTCTTTCATCTGGTCCTTGTTAGAGCTTCACAAGTAAGATGATTGTGCTGATGAGAAAGTTGAAGCTCAGATATGTCCCCAAGGCAGGGCCAAATTTATGTATGTACTGAACTCTACTGACTTGTCTCCTGCAGACAATTGTTTTGGTTTAGTTTTCTCCATCATGAACATTCAACTTAGAGCCTAGGCACTGACTTTCCTCTTGGCTCATGGCTAGTGCTCTACCTGTGAGCTAAGGACCCCTTTGCAGCAAAGTGTGTCTTTAGCTGAAGTCTGTCATCCTGCCTTCTCGGGAAGCTGAGGTTCTGGGTTCCAAACAATCCCAGACACAAAAGGTCCCACGAGAATATTATCTCCTATTCACCACTTAGAAACTTGAAGTGGAAGCTGGGCATTGGTGACTCATGCCTGTCATCCTAGCTACTCAGGATCCTGAGAGCTGAGAATCACAGTCCAAAGCCAGCCTGGGCAGGAGATTCCTTGAGATGCTTATCTCCAGTGAACCACCAGAAAGCCTGAAGGGGCCCTGTAGCTCAAGTGGTAGAGTGCTAGACTTGAGCACCCAGTCCCAGACTTCAACTCCTCCAACTACAAGGAGAGAAAGAAAGAAACTTGATGTGGAGTGCTGGGAATGTGTCTTAGGGGTAGAGTGCTTTGCATGTATGAAACCCTGGGTTTGAATCCTCAGTACTATATTCCTAGAAAAAAAAAGCCTGAAGTGGTTCTGTGGCTCAAGTGGTAATGCACTATCCTTATACAGGAGAAACTCAATTACAGAGCTGAGGTACTGAGTTCAAGCTCCAGGAGTGGGTGTTTGCACACACACACACACACACACACACACACACACACACACACACACAAAGATACTGTAAGTGAAGCTGTGACACTAAATGGTAAAGAAAAGAGCTACTGCTCTGAGCTCATGGTCAGCACTCTGGCCCTGTGTTCAACCCCAAAATATAAACACCCAGAGCCCAACTAAGAGAGGGCAAAGGTTTCAAAACCTGATTAGTTTCACCAGCACTAGATGACAGGAAGCATTGTGATTTTGCACACGTGCTTAGATTTAGCAAGCATCCGAAAAACTTGGGAGGCACCTATGCCAATTAGGAATCTTTTCATTAGGTTCAGCTCGCTTGTTTTCTGCCAGAAGGACCCTTGAATTAATTGTAGCAGTTTGTTTCAACACTGGAACATAGTCTAACCAAGACAGAATGAGTGCATGGAACTTGGACTGCCCCGAGAGGCAGCACAAATGAAGGATTCCTGTCAAAACAAAGCACTAGGGAGAGAGATAGCTTGGGGTACAAATAGGCCTTTTCCTCCTGGCCTTCAGAGTCTGCCCTCATCCTCATTCATTGCTCATCCTCAGTAATTGCTCCGGATGAATTGTTTATTACACAGCTGTTCAAGAGTGAGGCCTTTTGTCTGCCTGTTCCAACAATGAGGCAGACTTCCCCCAGCAACGTGGGGTGCACAGAAGCCCTCAGGCTACACTGGGAACAGTGAGGGGAGCCCCAGAACATGCACTGTCTTGAAAGCACTCTCTGCTGTGAAATCATTACATTCAAACCTTTCTTCACAGCAACTCTAGATGGTCACTGATAGAAATACATGCATACATACACAGACACATAGAGTTACTGGCTCTATTTTTGTGGCAGGTCCTGAGGCTTGAACTGTGACGCCAGGCACTGTCCCTGAGTTCCTTTTTCTCAAGGGAGCACCGTATTGTGTCTTAACCCATGATTACCCTAGGCTGGTTTGCAGCATTTACACCCACAGATGATCCAATCATCCTAGGATCCCAGTTAAACTCCCAGCACTGGCAAAAATACATCAAACCAACAAATATGGATGAGGAAAAAACCAGCAAGTATTACACAACCGTTTTACCTTTGTTTCCTTTGCACTGTGACCACCATGGGTCTCAATGACTCAGCTTGAAAATTGTATGTGACCTTGCATGGCCAAAGGCTCACAGATTGTTGGTAAAGCCTAAGCCCCACCTAGATACCTATGCCGTGAGTCCTATCCTCGGACTGCCACCTACACACAGCTGAAGATCCTAGGAAACTCGTTCCTATCTATAGGAACATTAATAGAATATTTGACATGTACAAATTGAATTACTATTTATCTAGTCTTTCTAGTATAATATTGTATAAATATATATCATTGTATATATAATATTGTATAAATATATATCATTGATAAATTCAATTAGTAACTTCTACAGTGATTAATTAATGGAGGCATAATTTTAGACCAAATAATTGGTAGTAAGAGAATATATAATTGGTAGTAATAGAATATATAAAAATAAGATGTAGACATCACTTTATATAGAATTATCCACTAGATTCTACATACATATCTGTCTCTCTCTGTATACATTTATTTATAGATGCATATTCATATGTAAATACACACACACTGCAATCTACATATCTATCTTTTTATATATTGGCCACTCCTAGGGCTTCATCTCAGGTCCTGAAATTTGCCTGAAAACTTCATTTGCAACAGACTGGTGTGCTAACATTGACCCATTCATGAAGTTGGCCTGCTAGGTTCTGAGTTCAAATCACAGAATTGCCAAAAACTTAATCCTAGTGGAAGAAGCCAATTGTCCCACTTGTTTTCCTTATGGGTGTCAAAATTCCTGGGTCTCAGGAATGATGTATAATACATAGGCAAATTTATGTCCTATGTGATAGGATGTAAAAAATGTTATATGTGTAATCATACTCACTAAAATACATAAGAAATACATAAAATAAAATAAAATGAATAACTACACTAACTGCAATATAAGTAAACATGTGTATGCAAATATAAATCATGTATTTAAAATGTATATGAATATTATTTTTTTGAGTGCTAAGACTTGAATTCAGGCCCTGGGAACAGGCCTGACTTTCTTGTCTTCCAGCATGGTGAGCTTCCCCTTTCCCGACAATGCTGCAGATTTTCCCAGAGTCTGAATTAAAATCCCAGGCCTGGCAGAAAAAATGGCGTGAATTCCAAGCCAAGGAGCCTCATAATTTTATAAATATTTTTAATGAATTTATTTATTTATTTATTTTTATTTTGTCAAGCACAGAGCTTGAACTCAGGTTGGGGCAACTCTGCCTCAGCTTTGATCGCTCTAGGCTGGGGTTGGACCCACAGCTGAACCTGGGTTCCTGGGCCCCAAAGATTTACAGGACAAAGATAAATAAAATGACACAGATAAAAATCTGGCAACTTGCAAATGGCTATCTGTTTTACATTTGTTTTTTTGCAAGGTGACCATCTTAGGTCTGAATGACATTGATGAAAAGTTTTGTAACCTGACATTGCTGAAGGCTGGTGGGCTACCAGGCAAGCCATAGGTCAACACGGCAACATAGGCCCTGTGGTCGAGGCCCGGTCCTGACCCCTACCAATGGTGGGAGATCCTAAGAGTCTCATTCCTATTCATAGGAATACTGATGGAAGATTATGAATGTCAAGATTAAATTAGTTGTTCCTGAATGATACTACTATAAAAGTAGTGATTTTAGGAGGCTGATGGATTTTAATGAATATTTTGACACATTAAAAGAATACTATTAATTACATGGATGCAATAGTTTTGTGACAGTGGTTGATTAAATTAATAATTCATTAAAAATGAACACAATAATACTAATTACATGGGACCATAATAAATACCCAAGAATTGTTAAAAATGTAGTCTATATAACTGAAGAATATATAAACATCTCTGGTACTCTATAAAGATCTATATTTATTTGTGTACTACCATCCGCATGTCAATCTGTCTTATTTTGTCAACCCCTGGGGCTGGATCTCAGGTGCTGGTAACTACTTGTCAACTCCATATGGCCCAGGTTGGCCGTGCTGACATTTGCCCATTCATGAATTGGGCTTTGTAGGCTTTGAGTTCAGATGCCAGAAATCACAAAAATTGAATTGTGGAGTAAGAAGCACTGGTGTCACATGTTTTCCTTTTCTGTGAGCGTCTGGGTGTCAGGTATGAAGTTTCATACATAGACAAATCTATATCCCATGTAATAAATGTAATAAATATTCCATGTGTAATACCAGTCAATAAAATAAATGGTAAATAAATGAATAAAACAACAAATAAAATGCATAACTTCACTAAGCACAATATGGGGTCAACATACGGGGCTCAGTCTCATCGGCTGGGAACTGCCTAGCAGCTGAATTGGCTAGAGGCTGCTGTGCTGACAGTCACTCATTCATGAAATGTGCCTTCTAGGCCCTGAGTTTAGATCCCAGCCCTGCCAAAACTGCAATCTTGGAGTAAGAAGTCAAGAGTGACACATATTTTCCTTTTCTATGAAATTGCTCCGTGTCAGATAGGATGTATAATTTGTATGCAAATCTATATACTATGCAATAGGATGTCATAAAGGTAAAAATGTTATAGGTGGAAAAATGGTCACTACAATAAATGAAAAACATTGAATTAGTAGTGAATCATTCTGGGATAATATTAGACAAAATAATTATAGGATGTGGATTAAGTTTAATTAATATATTATTAAGCATTAACAGAATGAAAAGTAAATGGAGACATAGTTAAATACCTAATAATTGGTAGTAACACATGATGCATAAATTAATTATAAATAGAGGTCTCATTCTATAAAATATGCAATTATATGTATGGATGTATGTACATATATGATGAGTAATAATTAATGTTTTATTAATTGTTCAACTGGGATATATAATTAAATGGAGACATCATTTAATACCTAACATTGGTAGTACTATTAGCTATAATTTAATAATATGCATAAATCTCTCTCTCTCTGTTTTTTTTGGGTCCAGTCGTGGGCCTGAAGTCTGGGCCTGGGCTCTGTCCCTCAGCTCTTCAGCTCAAGGCTAGCACTCTACCACTTGAGCCACAGCACCACTTCTGGCTTTTTTTTCTGCTTATGTGGTGCTGAGGAATTGAACTCAGGTCCTCATGCTTGCAAGGGAAGCGCTCTATCACTGAGCCACCTTCCCAGCCCACATCTTTCTTTTTGTATATATAATATTTATATACAGCAATCTCTATTTATACCTCATGCACTCCTGGGACTCGGTGGTTGAGTGCTCACCTAGTAAGCCGGAAGCCCTGGCTTCCATTCCTCAGTACCATATAAAAAGAAAAACCAGAAGTTCTGCTTTCTTTCAATCAATTGTGTACTAGCCTGGAGCACAAACGCTTGGGGAGAGTGGCTAAGCCATTACTAAAGGCCCAGGACTGCCGCCAAAAAAGGTATACTGTTCTAACTGCAAATATAGAAAGTCAAGACTTCAAATACTTCATCACAGAGCAAGCTAGGAGTCTGGTGCTGACAGCTGCCACCTAACCTGACTTATCCAGATGTAAATCACTGCAACCCAGCTCCACCGAACCAGAAGCTGCTGGCTTACCTCAGTCATTCTAGCTGCTCACGGGCTTTAAAACCAGCCCTAGCAGGAAGTCTGTGAGACTCTTCCAAGTGGTAGAGCTGTAGCCTTGAGCAAATGTTATTAGAACAATATCCCTACATTTCAGTTCAAGCCCCATGGGTAACCTCCCCCGAAAAAAATCACTCCACTAAACCATTAGATGTGAACTTGTGTGGTTTGTGAAATGTCCCTCAAAGAATGGTGATACTGAAGAAAACACGTTGATTCTAATGACAGCTTGTGGAATACAGCTATGTGCTGAGTCCTTCATAAGGTGCTCTGTGCTGAGTACTGCACAGGGTGCTATGTGCTGAGTCCTTCACAGGTTGCAGTGCTGAGTCCTGAATTGGGTTCTGAGTGCTGTGTCTTTCACATGATGCTGTGTATTGAGTCCTTCAAACAGTGTCATGTGCTATGTCTTTCACAGGGTGCATTCTTTCATCTGGTCCTTGTAGGAGCTCCACAACTGAGATGCTTATGCAGATAAGACTATTGAGGCTAAGATATATCTCCATGGAAGGAACAAAATTAAGTATAACAAGACTAGTGAGTTGTCTCCTGCAGACCATTGAGTTGTCTCCTGCAGACCATTGTTTTGTTTGTTTGTTTTTTCAGTCATGAACCTTGATCTCAGGACCTAGATTTTGACCCTTACCTCTTGGGCTCAAGGCTAGCACTCCACCACGTGGAGCCAAGGATCCCCTTGCAGCAGACTACCATGGCCGAGGGGTCGATAGATGAGGCTTGTCATCCTGCCTTCTCAGCAAGCTGAGATCTGAGGATCTGAGTTCTAAATTATCCCAGACACAAAAAGTCCCATGAGACTATTATCTCCAATTCACCACTAAAAACATTAAGTGGAAGCTTGATGCTTGCAGCTCATGACTATCATCCTAGGTTCTCAGGAGGATGAGAACTAAGGATCATGGTTCAAAGCTAGCCTGGGCAGGAATGTCTTTGAGACACTGAGCTCCAATGGACCACCAGAAAACCTGAAGTGGTGCTGCGGCTCAAGTGATAGAGCACAAAACTTGAGCTGAAAAGCTCAGGGACAGCACCCAGTGTCAGACTTCAACTCCTACAACCAACAACATCAAAAAAAAAAAACCCAAAACCAGAAACAATCTAACAAACCTGAAGTACAGGGCTGGGAATGTGCCTTAGGGGTAGAGTGCTTTGCATATATGAAACCCTGGGCTTGATTACTCAGGACAACATCACTAGAAAAAGCATGAAGTGGTTCTGTGGCTCAAGTGAGAGAAGGCTATCCTTGTACAAAAGAAATTAGGTACAGTGCTGAGTTCAAGCTCCACGACTGTATGCGTGCACACATATGGACATACACACAGACACACAGACGCACACAGACACACACACACACATAGACCAGAAGTGAAGCTGTGACACAAAATGGTAAAGCACTGGACTTCTCCACTGAACTTATGATCAGCACCAAGGCCCTGTGTTCAACCCCCAAACCTAGCCATCCAAGGCCCAATTAAGAGAGGTCAAAGGTTTCAGAACCTGATGATATTCACCAGTCCTAGATGACAGGAAGCTTTGTGATATCCAACATGTGCTTGGATTTCTCAAGCTTCAAGAAAACCAAGGAGAGGTATCATAGGCCCATTATCACTGGCAATGAAACATTTCATTAAGTTCAGTGCCCTAGTTGTCTGCAAGAAGGACTTCTGAATTATATTGAACACTGTATCTGAGCACTGGAATATAGTCTCACAAAGGCAGGATAAGTGCAGGGAACTTCGCCTGCCATGGGAGGTGGCACAAATGAAGGCTTCTTGTCAAAATAGAGCACTGGGAAGAGAGATAGCTTGGAGTACAAAGAGGCCTTTTTCTCCTGGCCTTCAGAGCACACACACACTCATCCTCAC
>NW_012286753.1:0-5073 GCF_000151885.1 Dipodomys ordii
TGATGGGTGGGGAGAGATGGGAAAGATAGGAAGGGGAAACAAAAAGGAACAGGCTACCATGCTTGATAAGAAATTTACTCATTATCTTGCCCATGTAATTGTAACCCCTCTGTACAGTATTTTCACAATGTAAAATAAAAGGGAAAAAAGTACCAATTAAATTAGTAGTTAGTGTATGATTATATAAAACTACATTGACTAATTTTCAATTAATACTTTGTTATTTATTCAATCATGTTACTTAAAAAGAGAAGGAATAATTTAAATGCCAATAATTTGTAATAATATTTTATATGCAATTTCCTAGTATACATATATCTCTCTCTTGCTATATATATATATGCACCTATTTATCTATCTATCAATCTACATATTTATGTGTTCATACACTTGTCAGTCATCGGGCTCATTTGTAGATTGCTCACCTACTACGTATAAAGCCCTGAGTTCGATTCCTCACTCCCTTGTGCACAGAAAAATCTAGAAGTCGTGCTGTCGCTTAAGCAGTGGAGCACTCACTTTGAGCATAAAAGCTTTGGGACTGTGTCTAGACCCTTTCTCAAGACCCAGGACTGGCACCAAAAAAAAATAAAATAGAACGTTCTGACTGCAACAATATAAGGATAGTACTGCAAATATACCTCATCACAGAACAAACATGGAGTCTGGTGCTTGCAGCTGCCATCTTACCTGACTTAGCCAGAGGTAAACCACTGCAACCCAGCTCCATGGAACCAGAAGTTGCTGGTTCACTCACCACTGTCATCCAAGATACTCGGGGGCTGATCTGTGAAACTCTGAGCTGTGGTTCACAGTAGTACAGCTCTAGCCTTGAGCAAAAGACCTTAAAACAGTACCCCCAAATTTCCAGTGCATTCCCCATACTCTTTGCAACAGTGAGTTATGATCTAGGTGTCTGTAGCTGAGGTCTGTCACCCTGCCTACTCAAGAAACTGAGATGTGAGGATCTGGGTTCTAAACTATCCCAGACACAAAAGTTCCCATGAGACTATTATCTCCTATTCACCACTTAGGAACTTGAAATGGAAGCTGGGCACCAGTGACTAATGCCTGTCATCCTAACTACTCAGGAGCCTGAGAGCTGAGGATCATGGTCCAAAGCCAGCCTGGGCAGGAAATTCCTTGAGATGGACAATTCTCTCTAGTGACCCACCAAAAACCTGAAGGGGTGCTGTAGCTCAAGTGGTAGAGCGCTTGGTTTTAGCTGAAAAGCTCTAGGATAGACAGCACCCAGGCCTAGACTTCAACTCTTCCAACTTACAAGAAAAGAAAAGAAACAAACAAACCAAAAGAGGAGTGGTTAGAGTGCTTTGCATGTTGAATCCTCAGTACCACATCACTAGAAAAAAGCCTGAAGTGGCCCTGTGGCTCACGTGGTAGAGTGCTACCCTTGTACAGGAGAAACTCAGGAACCGTGCTCAGGTCCTGAGGTCAAGTTCCAAGAGAAGTGTATGCACACACACACACACACACACACACAGATACCAGAAGTGAAGCTGTGACAGCAAATGGTGGTAAAGCACTGAGCTTCTGTTCTGAGCTCATGGTCAGCACCCAGGTCCTGTGTTCAACCCCAAAAGCTAGCCATCCAGGGCTCAACTAGGATAGGTCTAAGGTTTCAAAATCTGATGCACTTCACCAGCCCTAGATGATAGGAAACTTTGGGATTTTGCACAAGTGCTTAGATTTAGCAAGCTTCTAGAATCCTAGGGAGGCACCATTGCCAATTAGGAATCTTTTCATTAGGTTCAGCTCCTTTATTGTCTGCCAGAAGGACCCATGAATTAATTGGAGCAGGTTATTTCAATACTGGAACATAATCTAACAAAGACAGGATAAGGGCAGGGAACTTGGCCTGCCACAGGAGGTGGCACAAATAAAAGCTTCCTGGGGAGAGAGATAGCTTAGAGTACAAAGAAGCCTTTTTCTCCTGGCCTTCAAATTTTGCCTACACTCATCCTCACTAATTGGCTCAGATGGAGTTGTTTGTTACACAGCTGGACAGGAGGGGGGCCTTTTTGTCTGTCTGTCCAGAACATGAGGCAGACTTCCTCCAGCAGCCTGAAGTGCACAGAAACCCTCAGGCTACACTGGGAACAGTGAGGGGAGCCCTGGAACATGCACTGTTTTGAAAGCACTCTTTGTGCTATGAAATCATTCTATTCAAAGCAAATTTCCTAGCTGAGTGCCTTTCAACATAGCTACTCTGGATCTTTACCAATAGAAATGCATGCATACATACATGGGGAGACATGGATTTACTACTTTTTCTTTTTTGGCAGGTCCGGGGCTTGTACTATGAGCCTAGTCACTCTCCCAGAGCTCCTTTTGTTCAAGGGTGGTGCTCTGCCCTTGAGTTTCAGTCCCACTCATGGGTGTTTATATTCCTGTGATCCCTTAGAAATAAGAGTGTCTTGAACTTTCCTGTCCCGACTGAATTCAAGCTGCCATTCTCTACCTCTCAGCCTCCTGAAGAGCTAGGATTACAAGCATGAGCCTCTGAGACCTGGCTTTCTTTTATTCTTGTTGTTCTTTGTTTTATCATGACAATCTGAAATCTTCACAGTGTCATACTAATGGTTTGCATTTCGAAGTAAACTACCCAGGCCTGGAGTTCAAATGCCAGGACTAATACCTACAAATGGAGGGAGATCTTGAGAAAATCATTCCTATTCATGGGAATGCTTAATGGACTGTCATAAAAGTAACAATTAAATTCACAGTTGTTCATGATTCTACTAAAGAATGCCACACAAAAAGTATTGGATTATGTCTTTCATTCTAGCACCATGGTATGATTCTCCTAATTAAAGAATACTGACTACTTTTACATTAATGCTTTAATAAGTATTAAACCATGATACTTCATTAAATGGAGGCTTAATTTAATAACTAATAATTCACAATATATATTATTCAATATCCTCATATTGTCTCTCTCATATATATATAGAGAGAGAGCAAACTACACATCTATCTATCTATCTATATCTAAATCTAGGCCACTACTACGGCTTGATCACATGTCCTCAGAACTGGCTGGCAGCTCAATTTCCCAAAGGCTTTGTCTACAACTGACACTTTCATGAATTGGGCATTGTGGGTTGTGAGTTTATATCCCAGCATGGCCAAAAGTTTATAGGTGGAGTAATAAGCTAATTTTGACATATTTTTTTCCTTCTCTGTAAAAGTCTGGGTCTCAGTATGATGTAAAATCCATGTGCAAATATATCCATGTGATAAGATGTAATAAATGAAATAAATATTATATATGTAATAATAATAAAATAAAGAATAAATAGATAAGGATAATAAATGTCATATGGGGTAAACCCATGTATGTAAAAAGATTTCATACATGAATATTATTTTTTCCAGTGCTGTGGCTTGAATTTGGTCCTGGAAATTGGTCTAAATTTCTTGTTTTCAATGATGGTGAGCTTCCTGTCCCCCAGAGTGCCACAGAGATACCCAGACCCTGAGTTCAAATCCCAGGCCTGCAAAAAAATGGTGCAAATTCCAACACAAGGCCTTATTTTTTTTGGCCAGGCCTGGGGCTTGAACTCAGCTAGTAGCAACTCTGCCTCAGTTTTGATCATCCTAGGCTGGGGTGCAACCTCTGGACCCACAGCCCATCTTGAGATCCCAGGACCAAAGTTTAAATCTCGGGACTGGCAAAAAAAAAATAAGTGAAGGGCTGGGAAGGTGGCTCAATAGTAGAGTGCTTGCCTTGCATGCATAAGGCCTTGGGTTGGATTCCTCAGCACCATATAAGCAGAAAAAAGCCGGAAGTGGTGCTATGGCTCAAGTGGTAGAACGATAGCCTTGAGCTGAAGATTTGAGGGACAGCACCCAGACCCAGACTTCTGGCCCCACAACAGACCAAAAAAAAAAAAAAGACAGGGAAAAAAGGAGAAGTATAAAACTGGGAAGTTCCGGAAGGCCGCAATATCTAGTATATGTATGAGTCAAGCAGAAAAGGTCAGATAAGGTAATGTTAGGAAAATGAACCCTTAGATATGTATTTAATGCTTTTTTATTTCATGCATTTGTTTCTAACACATTCATAAGATTATCTCTTTGTTGCTTTGTATGTCACTCCCCCACAGTATAACCCCTGCTTCCACTATATTTGATGTATAAATTGTGGAGGAGATGGGGAAAAAACAAGTCGTTTAAGGATACAGGTGGACCTGTTGCAACAATGAGAAGTACAAGGTTATGTTGAAAATGAGCTTTACAACGTTGGTGCTAGAAGGGGTGGAAGGGGGGAGGATTGGGTGGTGGGGAGGTAGGGGGGAGGTAGGGAAAGGATGTGAAGGGTAAACAAAGGAGGAGGCTGCAATGCTTGGTAAGAAATGTATGCATTATCCTGCCCATGTAATTGTAACCCCTCTGTACAGTATGTTCACAAAAAAAATTAAATTAAAAAAAAAGACGGGGAAAAAAGGAGAAGTATAAAACTGGGAAGTTCCGGAAGGCGGTTTTACATTGTTTTTTTCCTTTGCATTGTGACCATCCTGGGTCTAAATGACAGGACCCGAAAAGTGTACATGACCTTGCACTGTTGAAGTTTGGTGGGCTATCAGGGAAGCCAGAGCCTAAACCAGCAACCTAGGTCCAGGGTTCGGATCCAGGGACTGCTACCAACAAATGGCAGGAGATCCTAAGAAACACATTCCAATAGACATCCATAGGAATAGAATGTTGTAAAAGTAACAATTACATTAGTATTTAGTGTATGATTATATTAAAATTATACACAATAATCATAGTACATTGACTAATTTTCAATAAATATTTCATTATGTATTTAACCATGATACTTAAATAAAGGAAGAAATAATTTATCGATAATTGATAGTAATATAGTATATATAATTTAATAATATACAGACATCTCCCTCTTGTTTTATGCATATATATGTATATATAAAACAATCTACATATCTAAGTCTACACTTGTCACTCCTGGGGTTCAGTGGTAGAATGCTCGCCTAGTATGTATGAAGCCCTGGGTTTGTTTCCACACTATCACATGCACAGAAAAGC
>NW_012286754.1:0-41146 GCF_000151885.1 Dipodomys ordii
TCACTGAGCAAATAAACTCCTAGATACGGAAACAGAGGTTTTTCTTTGTGGTTGTTGTTTTTGATGTACAATGTGATTTCTTTTTCTTTGTGTTTACCCCTATGGTTTATCCCCTACTGTATTTGATTTTGGGATCCTGTGTATTGTATATACATATATCTTAATTTGTCAAGAGAAGAGGAACAACAAAATGGCGAGACAAAGGGCAAAAGACAAACCAGTGCAATAGAAATACTCACAAGACTTGTTGGAAATTTACATTACAACTTGTAAGGGGTATTGGGGTGAAGGAAAAGTATGAGAAAAATGAGGGAGGAGGTAAAAAGTTCGACATGCTATATATTTACTACCTTACAATTACTGCAACCACTTCTATATATCACCTTGACAATAAAATTAAATTAAAAAATAAGCTACATAAAACATAATTTCACTATATTGGTATAGTAAATATTATTCTATGTGGATTACCTTTTTAAAAAATAAATGCTATTTGTCTTCTAATTTGTATTAATTACCCCTTTCTTTATCAGATGGTCATCAACTTGAATATTATCAAACTATACAAATTTTTCAGAATATACTTGCCATTATTTGGGAAAAAACACATTATTTTAGTATTGTCATACTAAAACAGAAAACAGTTCAATTCTATGGAAACTCCTAACTTTTAAAACTGACTAATGGTTAAGAGGACAGAATATATGTATTTTTCAACATTCCTGTAACTACTAACTATTCATTTTCAAATTCTGAACATGCCGAACCAGAGACATTCAAAACAGTACCTGTTTGCATTTTATTCTGCAATTGATGCGGTTTCCAGTGTGGGGGGTACATATTTAAAAGTCAACAGAAAAAATAGCCACATTCTGGTAGAAGATAAAACTATGAAGTATCTATAATAAATTCCTCAAGTGTAAACATATGTTCATCAGAGTAAGCTATTATTTCTATGACCATCAATCCTAAGTTTTTATGCTGTAAATTCATCCTAGCCCAACAGTTTCCAACTTGTAAGGTAGACCTTAAAATTCCCTAAATTCACATCAGGACTAGCTTATCCTTATTGTGAAAAAATACTACACTTCTGCTAATGTGATGCTCTTCCTATTGGGGAAAGAACACTACACTAAACTTTGCTGCATCATTTTCCCCCCAGTGGTATTCTTGAGATCAAAACACTTGCAAATATTATTTATAGCTATATTTTTATCTATCACAGATATTCAGGAGATCTGAATACCTGAATATGAAGATCTGAAGCTTATGGTTCAAAGCCCACACAGGCACAAAGGTTCCTTAGATTCTTATCTCCAATAAACTGCACGCGAAAAGCCAGACACAAGTGGCACTGTTGTTCAAGTGGAAGAGCAGTAGCCTTGAGCAAAAATAGGCTCAGGGACAGTACCCAAGCCCAGAATTTAAGCCCAAGGATAAAGCAAACAACAAAACCAAAATAAAAACAAACCCCAAACCTAGCATTTTTCTCATCGTATACAGAGGTATGTAATTAAGGAAATTTCTTCCTGTGTTATATATAGGTAGAAGGAAAAGGATGTCACACAATTACTCTATTCATACCATGGTGCACCAAAGTCTCAAAAAAATCCTCTTTTCTAAATTTATAAATTAATATCATAAATTTGTTGGCAACTTTGTCTAGATTATTCACATTATCATGTTACACAGGAACTGTTGCAATTATCTATTAACTAAGTTCTAATTATACCTCACTTGAAAGAATATTTTAGGCAAATAAAATGCCAGAATCATTTGTGAGTTTGTGAATTAAATCTTCTATCCTATAGAATATGAAATAGAATATGAAATAGAATATGAAATTACAAAAAAAATACAAACAAAAATATTTATTTTAAATCTAAATTCTAATTTAGACAGGTCTACAAAGTCCTACATTAGATGAACTTCGCTACTTCCCCAGGCTTAAGCTTTTGTAATCCTTCATCATTTCTTTGGAATCCAACAGAATGATGCTTACTTTTTCAATTTTTTGGTTGGGAATCTTGAGCTCTTTAGCATCTAGGAATGGTCTGTAATGATGACAGCATTTAAAACACAACTGAGGATTACATATGAGTTGCATTTCAATAGGAAACTTGACTTCTTAAAACATAATGACAAAATTAGCCAAAACTTGCAACTGTGTATTCCTTTCTTATTTTTTTATTCCTTTCTGGTTTTGTTTTATTGAGACAAAATTATATTACCTAGTCCAGGGAAGATACCACTATGTAATTCCACTCTCTAATCCTGTCTTAGTCTGAGTGCTAGAATTCCAGGCTTGTATCTCATTGTCCTACCATACTTCGTTGGTTTATTTAATCTTGATATAGACTAGCATTTCTGAACTTCTCCGATAATATTTTTCAAAAGAGTGATGGCTCAGAATGTTTATGTACTATTTTCGAAGATCTTCTAACATTTGACACAGGATATGAACGTTTTCAGATGCACCTGCAGGGGTTTCTGATTCATTCCTCCATGGATCCAACCCCTTCAATAACGATTACTTGACTTTCTTACTATCTCTGGTCCCTAACTATGTAATATTCTCAAGTGTTTTGGGGGGGAAATTTCACTTGAGGACTTTCTAAAATTAAAAAATTATCACTTGATTCTAGTCTTAGGACATATTTTTTTATTATTTTCTAACATTTCTACACACTCTGAGAGTTGTTTCATATGTGTGTTTGCACATAGAAGTGCCTCTGTGTGTATGTGCATGTTTGTAGGTATATATATATATATATATATATACCTACAAACACACACACATATATGATATATATGATAACCTCAAGCTCTTATTCAGCAATCTTGCTTATAACTAGTATTCCATCACATGAGCCATTCTTCCAGTGCAGCTTTTGGCTGGTAATTATAAATAGTGTCTCAAAGACTGTTCTCCCAGGCTGGATGCAAGCTGAACTTCCCAGACTCCTTTACATTCTTAGGTTCTATTTTTCCAGGAGTATCAACTTTTAAACTAGAAACATTTTTGTGAGTGCAAAAGCTGTAGCCCAGATTTTTAACTCGAGTGCATATAAAGATAGAGAAACATACACATTACATATATTGAGTGTACACTGTTAGAAATGTGATGTTAAGAGGGATGCTGGTGGCTCATGCGTATAATGCTAGCTACTCACGAGGCTGAGATCTGAGGATTGCAGTTCAAATCCAGTATGCATAGGAAAGTTTCTGAGGCCCTTATCTCCAATTAACCAGCAGAAAACTGGAAGTAGCACTGTGTCTCAAGAGGTAGAGCGCTAGCTTTGGACTGAAGAGTGGAGGCCCAGACGTCAAGCCCCACAACCATCCAAAAAAAAAAAGAAAGAAAGAAAAAATGGAAAAAGAAATGTGATCTTAACCACCAGTTCATTGCTAGTATAATTCCTGCTTTCTCAACATGGTCTTTTTTTTTCCAATTAAGTCCATGCTCTTATATCTGACTTACTTGGAACCAGAATTATTCTTCCATTCTACTTTTTACAAATTTGCATGATTAGCTATCATGATTTAGAGTTAGTAGATGAAAGAGAGTGGCCTTATCTTTCATGTTTCATTAATAGTAATGCTTTCTCTATATCACTCTCATAGATCTAAATACTGGCTTTGGCTTTATTGTTTCAAAGTTGTGTTTTTGCAGAGTCTTCTATACTGTATTGGACCATTATATTTAAACACAGAACTTCTCTTTCTCCTATTATTCTCATTGTATCTCCTACTGTTAACTTACATACACTAGGGAACTAATGAACAACACACACACAACACACACTTACTAAAAAATGTTTCTGAGAATCTTCTTCCCACTTAAAATTGGTCTTAATTTAGAGAGCATAGGAAATTTCAACTTAATGTACTCCAGGATAATTTCTTTCATGTTTTTATTTTGAAAATGATGTACAGAGTGGTTAGAGTTACATAAGTAAGTTAATAAGTGCATTATCTAATGAGCATTGTTACATCCTCTTTGTTTTTCCAAGTTTTAAAGTTCGTTCTCAACATAGTGTCTTGTTCATCTCGTTGTTACAATGGGTCATATTGTTTCCTTGTTTCAGCATTTTATTTCCCTTCCCCTCCCCACATTAGAAAAATGTATATGTAAGGTGCAGGTTAACGACATCAAATACAGTGAAAACAGGGGTTACACCATGGAGGAAGAAAATAGAAGAGAAACAAAAAATTACATAGTACATTAAAAACAATAACAAAAAAGAAAAAAACAAGTTGTGTTCCTATCTTGAGGTTCATTTTACTTAACATCATCTTATATGGCCATATGTACATGGATAATGTTTTATAAACCATGACAATTCCATATTTTCTTGTTACTAAGTTGTCTCTGAAACACGTGTTACCTCATGTCCAAAGATGTACTTGTGCTATTTCAATGAAGCCAGAAAACATTCATTTTACCGGGAGTAGCACCATAGATTGTTCCTGGAAGTAAGTGGAAGGAACTGTTATGGGAAGTGTATACTGATTCCAAGAGAGGAATTGCACATAGGGAAATGACCAAGTTCAAGTTAATTTGTGCTGTCCTTTTTACTGTACAAGAAAATAATCCAAGGCTTGAAGGAAACTCTGTCCTTGACTTGTTCCAGTGTGTTCTTTACTCATATAAAACTTTTCTGTAAACTTCTAATTGAGAGTATTACAAAAGGAAACAATCTGCCATTTGAAGGCCAGCATAGAAAAAGAAAATAACTTTGTTTTAAAGTATTCTACTTCAAAGAAACAAATACATGAGGTTTTAAAATGTCTTATGCATGGATATTTAACTCCTGAGATGATTCTCTTGTTGCAAAAGTCAGTTATCCATTCCTTTAATCTGGTCCTGAGTTCACCATAGCAATGAGGGTTCCAAAAAGCAGGTTCCAGTGAATATGATAAGCAAAAGGAGCCTCTTCTCAAACCAGTGCTGTAAGGATGGTCCCAAAGAAATATGTGGGTTTTTTGTTTGCTTCTTCATTTGTTTAGTTTTTTCTGGATGTGGGGCTGGAACTCAGAGGCTGGACCCTGTCCCTGAACAGTTGTCTTTCTTGTCTACCTGCCCTCAAATCTAGTACACTACTGCTTGAGCTAAAACCCCACATCTGGCTTTTTTGGTGTTTAATTAGAGATAACAATGTGACAGACTCCCCTGCCTGGGTTGGCTTTGAACTGAGAAAACCAAGTGACATCAACTGTATGGACTTCTCTTTTGAAACAAGAAATATTAGAAGTTTATTTATAAAGCTAATATTTGGTAATTTTTAAAATAAGAGAATATATCCATCAAAGAAGCCATAACTTAAATAACTCAACTAAAGTAGGTGCACTGAATCATTTCGGAATTATTTTTTATGCATAGGAAGATTAATATTGACTTCGTAGTTCCTTTGGGGAAACTGAAAGTCATATTTTCACTTGTTTTGTTTGTCGTGGGGCTTGAACTCTGCTCCTGGGCACTGTCCCTCAGCTCTTCAGCTCAAGTTGAGCACTCTACCACTGTAGCTACAGAACCACTTCCAGGTTTCTGGTGGTTAATTGAAGATAAAAGTCTCATGGACTTTCCTGACGAGTCTGGCTTTGAACCACAATCCTCTGGTCTCAACCTCCAGAGTAGCTAGGATTACTGGCATGAGCCACCAGCACCTGGCTCATGTTTGAATTTACTGCATTTAATGACACTATGTATACAAAGAATGGAAATTTGAATCAAATGATGACATTTCAGCTTTTCAGAAAAATTGAGGTAGGAATAACTATGTCCTCATTTTTCCATGTTGTTATACTAATGACTCATGAACTATGGGACCCTTACATTAGCATCCTCTGCCATCTGTGTAGGTGTTATTTAATATTAGGAGATATTCATAGAGAAATAGAGAAAGACTGAGATTTCTAGAAAGCAAAGGATATCAGGAATGAAAGAACAACATAAAAGGAGATACAACTTATCACACAGAGATTAAGAACTAGCCTAAGTGATTTAGAATGCTAAAGGCAATGTGGAATGAGCCTAGTTGATAACTAGTTCTTCAATAACCCAAATTAGTTCCCTAGAACAGTTTCTGGTATAATTTAGTTATTATTATCATTTATTTCTTCGAGCTGGGGTTATTCCTTCACTTCTGTTAAAACTATTAATTAGCCTCTGCCTTTTTGGTGCCATAACTGACCAAAAAAGATTTCCAAATCTCACTTAGACTACCCTTCTCATTGTGATTAGAAGTGACCACTCAAAAGCATGGAATCTTTGAATTTCCAGGATTAAGCTTCACCTGATATCTAAGCACATTCCTGGCACTAATTGCTGTGACCTGTTAACAAAAGGTTTTTTTTTTAAACACAGTATCCTAATATAGGTTAAAAAAACATGAATTAAGGAATACTGTTAGGTAATAGTTGGAAGGAGCAATTATATATTCCAAGTATGGATTCTCTATTCGGCATTTACTAGCTAAGTGACATTTTTGCCAGTCCTGGGGCTTGAACTCAGGGCCAAGGAAATGTTCCTGAGCTTTTGGTTTTTTTTTTTTTTTTTGCTCAGGGCTAGCACTCTACTACTTTACTTGAGGCACAGAATCACTGCCAGTGTTTCTTTTTCTGTTCATGTGGTACTGAGCCTAAGCAATCACTGCACCATGAAGCCAAATTCTCAGAACCCTAAATGACTTTCTTAAGATGGCATTACTGACTTTCTTAAGATGGCATTACTTTTTCTTTCCATTACTTTGTATTATAATTTGGGCCAGGTGGTAGAAAAGGAAGTGGAAAACAATACTAAGTCCAGTAAGGTTTACATTCCTATCACATCACTAAGGAAGTACAGTGTTGACCTGCAGGACTCATAGGGCTGTTGCATGTGCTCAGACATCCAAAATATTCTGCTTCCACTTTCAAGGTCAAGAGCCATATCTAAGCCTTTTTGTTGATTGGGTGTGTTTCCTAGGAAGGAAGAAGAAGGATGTGGAATATGATGGTTGAAAAATATGTATATTTGTTCCCTATCCAAATTTTATGAAATTAAAAAAATGCTACTGATGAACTCCCACCTACATCTAATTGGCTATGCTGTCTGCACTGGCCCTAAGCCGTGTTGGCTTAGGTTGAAGACACCTTATGTGTATATTCCCTGTGTAGGATATCTTTCTCTCACCATTACCTATAGATAGGTATTCTAGGCAAGGCCCGTGTGTGTGTGTGTGTGTGTGTGTGTGTGTGTACACCAGAGCCCAGACTCTGGTTCCACAGGCCTGTATAATCCAGCTTTTCTTTCTCCCACTTGGCAGGCACTCTTCTGCTCAAGACCTGCGGCTCCGAGTCCAGCTCCCTCCCGAGTCCCTGGTCTCTGCAAGGGGGTCTGAACATGGATCTTCACATACTGAGCCTGATTCTATGCAAAGCCTCGGAGCCACCTTCTACCTTGGAGCCTACAGAGACCAATGGAAAATGGAAGTCTGGGTGACTTCTTAGAAGGTATCTGACTCAACCTCCTTCCCCCCTCTTTCTCCCCTGATCTGTGTACTGGAAGTGTCTCTCTGGATGAGACCCCCATCCCTGGGCTGTATGGGGCCAGAGCTGCCGATTAGCTGAGCAGGTGGAGCCACATCTCCTTAATTTCAACCACATGCAGCCCCTCTTCACCCTAGCACTCTCCTGTCAAATTCTCCACACCCTTAACAATTTTACATATTTTTCATGGCCTAATGTCTTTATTTTTGCTTCTTAAATCTTCCTGCACTTAGAAACCCCTCCTACCCACTCTCCCAGCAGAAATAGCTTTTAGAAGCCCTGCCCACCACATGTGCCAAAGTTCCCCCCACACACAAACAGATCAGATCTGTACCCGAATGCCCCCAGAAGCCCAAGTTGCTGAGTAGGTCCTGCAACACCCCAAAGAGGGCCATCTTCCCTCCTCGTCCCTCCTACCTTGTTATATCCCTGGCCACTCATGACCACCAAGATCTCTCCAGGCTTCTTCACTTCCTGCGTGCGGGTCTCTCCATCTGTTGGGAATAGATTTTAGGAGAACCCCCCCACACATACACAGAGTATCAGATGCCGCATCTGAACCGACCACCCACTCTCCCCCTCCCCCCTGCTAGCCCTTCACTGCTTCACCCACTGCTGAGCTGTACTGCTCCCTGTACACCGTGCATCCTCCATTGCTCCTTCCTGGACTTGATTCTGCACTGTGCTTTCCCTCTCCACCTTCCCCGTGCAGGAAGGACCTCTCCATGTCTGGATAATGCTTGTGGGACATTCCCCTGCCCCCTGCCCCACCTAGGGAGCCAAAGGCGCAATACCACCCCTCCCCCCACTCCAGGGAGACAACTCACTGGGAGAGATGGGCTCCCTGGTGGGGCAGGGGTAGGCCCAAGCACCTGGCTCATGTTTCCCCCTCTTCCTTCCTGGACTGTTTCTGCTGTGGGCTCTGCAGCTGCACACGGCCTCCCCCAACCCCTTTCCTCTGGAGATGACTTTTCTCACCCCACCTGGAGAGGTCACCAGCTGATTCCCCACCCCCTCACCCCACTCCCATCCCCAGCTCCTTCTTGGATCCCTCTTGGCTGTCCAGGCCTATGCAACCAAGTCTGATCTGTGTGGGAAATCCAGAAGCTGGCCTGCATTCTTGTGGGAGGCTCTCTCCTCCACTGTGTCTTGAGTTCCCTTCCCCATGCTCACCCATTTCCCTGGGAAATGACCTCTCAATGCCACAGCCACACACAGAGCCAAGGCTCTCTCTTGGCTCCTGGGCCATGTCAGCCACAGTGGGTCTGAATTAGAGAGGCCTCAGGAGCCAGAGGGGACCCACAGGTTGAGGGCAGCCTTTCCTATCTCCTACATTCCCTCATCCCAGGATATTAGTCTTGGAGGAGGTGCTGGTGCCCCGTGGCCCCACTGGTATGGTCGGATGTGTTGTAGCAAAGCCCAAGGGAGGCCTAGCCCCCCTCCCCCCCACAGGCAGATGGCAACAGCCCCGAATTCTCCCTTCCTACTTTCTCCCTTCCCTGAAGGCCATCTTCAAGATTTCCCAGATGAAGGCCCACCCCTTCTCCCCTACTGGTCTCTGAGGGCTCCGCCAACTAAGTCCACCCACACTGCTGCGTTGGCCTGCTCCCCATTTGCTTCCCCTCCCTGGCAGCCCTGGTTGGTTCTCATTGAGGAAGCCCAGAAATCCTGCCTTCCTCTTCCCCGCTTGGCCAGCCCTTTCCCACTGACTGCTCCTGCCTCTCCTGCCCCGCCAGTCCCTCTCCTGCTTCTCCTAACCATAGAGGCCTAGGGGCCCAGCAGGCACAACACCGAGACCCCATCCCCATCTGCTCCATCCTTGCTCCCCCATTTCCCCCATCAGCCCTACCTCCTCCATTCCTGGCCTGCCCCTGTCCTAAGTCTCATGCCCTTTCCACTTATCCCACCCCTCCTGGGCAGCCCAGCCCTCTCAGAATGACAAAGGCTCCATGGGCCATTAAGAGTCAGTTCCCAATCTTGGAGCTTGCTCCAACCTCATCCCTTCCAGGCCAGGGCCATTCTCTGCTTTCCAGGAAATGATTTCTGGAGCTGTCCTGCTCCCATGGGCTGATGCGCGGCGGAGGAAGAGTTGCTGGGGCCTCAGCCTGAGGGTCTTGCCTGGGGTACCGGGGCTGCAAAAGGCCTACTGGGAACAAGGCACTGGTTTGTGGGTCTTGCCTGGGATCCGAGCAGCAGCAGGAAAAATGGGGCGGGACCAGGCTCAGGAAACAGATGCCAGCAAGCCTGAAAGGGCAGGGCCTTGTCACGAGTCTGTCCCTGTGATGCAGGTGGGAGCAGAAGGAAGTGGGTGGGCCCAGTCAGGCCCCTGCATCTGTTCTGCCCTGAATCCAGGGGATGGAGGGAGACCTAAAGGGCGAGTCCTGCTCAAGGTGCAGGTACTGATGGGCAAACCGATGGGATGGGGCCCTAGTTCAGGTGCCGCCCAAGGCGTTCCTGCTAGAAAGCCCCATGGCAGAAACCGCCCCAAGCACCCCACTGGCAGGTGAGCTATGGGGCTGAGCCCTGGGGCTGGTCTTGCCAAAGAATGTGGATGCCAACTATATTTTAGATATGAGACCCTTGTCCGTTGTATGGCTAGTGAAGATTTTCTCCCAATCTGTGGGCTTTCTATTGATCTTGCTAGCTATGTCCTTTGCACTGCAGAAGCTCTGCAACTTCATGCAATCCCATTTCTCCAACCTTTCTTTGATTTGTTGTGTTTCTGGGTCTCTATTAAGAAAATTTCGGCCTGAGCCAAGGAGGCCTAGGTTTCTCCTATTCCATCCTGTAATGTTTTCAGAGTGTCTGCTTTGACTCCGAGGTCTTTGATCCATTTGGAGTTGATTCTGTTGCAGGGTGATATATAAGGGTCTAGTTTTAGTTTTCTACAAGTAGTTAACCAATTTTGCCAGCACCATTTACTGAAGAGGCTGTCTTTCTTCCATTCTGTTATTTTCACTCCCTTATCGAAGATTAGTTGGCTATAGGTCTGTAGGTTCATTTCTGGATTTTCAATTCTATTCCATTGGTCCTGAGGTCTGTTCTTATGCCAGTATCAAGCTGTTTTGATTACTATGGCTTTATTGTAGAATTTGAAATTTGGTATTGATATTCCACCAGCAGTGTTCTTTACACACACACACACACACACACACACACACACACACAGAGGAAGGTAGTAATGATGAGCTGAGCTAGAACTGGGGGCAGTCCTGAGGCATAGACATAGTAAACTCTCAAGGCAGATCAAGTAGTTTCTCCCTAAGTCCTTCTTGGGCTGAGGGTTCTGGGCCATGGCAGTTAGTACCATAGAACCTGCCCCTTCATCCATGCATGGGGCCACAGGACCCAGGGAAGGACACTATGGATGCTCCTTTGTAGTCAGCCCAGGATTGCAGACCTTCATATACCCCCACACACTGGTGAGGAAAGCAGGGCTCTGAGCCCTGGGACTCCAGAGATAGTGACTGCTATAAGCAGCAGCCAGCCGGCTTTAGATTCCTGAGCCTACAAGGCTATCATGAGCCCAACTCAACACCTGCTCAAGGTGTGCCTGATGATTAACACTGTTGTGATACTTGTATGAGTGGGTGTTACCTGCTGTGCCATTTTGCAGCCCTTGCCCCTCCTGGCCCAGAACTATGATCTGAGACGTCGATTGCCTGGTCAGATGCACACTGCACCCATGACAGATGCCATTCTGATGACCCGACCAATGACCTCCGTACCCCAGGGCTGGATTCTTCTCTGATACTGTGGCCTGCTCTGTAGGAAAAGGCCTCAAAAGAGACTGCACTCAAGACTTGTAGAACACTAAGACATTGGGAGATCCTCAGGGGCCCACTGGAAAGTACTCTGCCTAGAATCACAGAGTGAGGTCCAAGAAGGCCAGGTGTTGGTCAAGGGGCTTGAATTCTGGGCCTGGATGCTGTCCCCCAGCTCTTCAGCTTGCCACTTGAGTCACAGGGCCAATTCCAGTATTCAGGAGGTTCCTTTTAGATCAGAGTCTCCCGGAATTCCTGCCTGGGTTTGGTTTTGAACCGTAATCCTCATATCTCAGCTTCCTGAGGAGCTAGGAGGAGAGGTGTGAGTCACTGGCACCTGGCTGATCTGACTTTTCAGTAGCTCCTGAAAGCTTTTCTTTATTTTTTTAGGTGCCAATGCTGGGGCTTGAACTCAGGGTCTGGCCTCTGGTCTCTTAACTTTTTCCCTCAAGGTTGGCACTCTACCACTTGAGCCACAGCTCCATTTCTGGCTTTTGTAGTTAATCTGCAAGAACAGTCTCACTAACTTTTCTCACCTGAGCTGGCTTGACTTATGATCTCTGATCTCAGTCTTCTGAGTAGCTAGGATTTACAGGGGTTGAGCCACTTCTGGCATTGTGCTAGAAGCTTTTCTTAAGCAAGCATTCTTCCCTGTGTTTGCCTTGAATCCTCCATGCAAAGGAGGCTTGAGGGTCAGGAGGTGTGAAAAATAGGCTTTCAGCCACAGGAAATGGCTGGAGTCCATGGTGAAAAGCCAAGCTAATCTTCCCCCTGGGCCCCATTCTGGGAACCCACCATTTATCCTACCTGTGTCTCAACAAACCTTGACCCAGCCTTGAATGTTCTGCCAGAATGTCTGAAGCCACAGAACCTTCATTCCACCTACACCACTTGCTCCATACGACACATAAGGACTTTTGCCCATGATGGACCTTCCGCCTGAGGCTCTCTGTCCGGTTCCATGCCTTAGAACTCCTGTGGAATTTTGGCACTGGTTATATCACCTCCTGGAGCAAATCTTTCCTTCCCTTCTCCCTTTTTTTTATTATTGAGTTGCCATAGATGGAACTTTGTGCAGGGTGAATGGCAAATGCTCTATCTTGGTGTGTTGTGTGTGCATGTGCGTGTGTGCACACACGCGAGCATGCGTGTGTGTGTGTGTGTGTGTGTGTGCCAGTCCTGATGTTTGAATTTATGGTCTGGACATTGTCCTAACCCTGAGCTTTTGTGCTAAAGGCTAGCACTCTACTACTAGAACCACTGCTCTACTTCTCGCTTTTTGGGTGTTTAATTGAAGAAAAATGTCTCATATAGACTTTTTGTTAGTAATTGGGATCTTCAGATCTCAGCCTCCTGACTAACTAAGATTACAGGGGTGAGCAAGCAGCACCTGCCTTCTACTCTACCTCTTACCTATAACGTAGGCCCTCCTCTGTGTCCAAGAAGAATATGTCTCAACAGACTCACTTTTTTTTTCTTTTTGCCAGTCTTGGGGCTTGAATTCAGGGTCTGGGTATGTTCCTAAGCTTCTTTTGCTCAAGGCTAGCACTCTCTCACTTAAGCCACAGTGCCACTTTTGGCTTTTTCTGTTTCTGTGGTACTGAAGAATGAAACTCAGGGCTTCGTTTGTGCTATGTAAGCACTCTACCACTAAGCCACATTCGCAGCCCACTTCTAATGGGAATTATGAGAGTGGGATTTATTGAATTACCCCTTTTGGCATAGAAAAATAGCTGATTATTTCATGTCTATGCCAAGATTTAGGACTAGCTTTTGACTTGGCAATGAGGAATGATAGATGAGTGATAGCCACTAGGCCCCGGTCTAGGCTCACATCCTACACAAGGATAGAGACTATGCAGAGAGAACCTTGGACAACTCCTCCAACCTAGGGACTGTGGACTCTCTGGAAGCAGTGGCTGGCTGCAAAGTGTCCCAATGAGATGCCTCAGACAGAACATTATGCACCCGTTGCACACACTAGCCCAGGCAAAGCCTTCAGGTCTTCAGTTATTAAATGGCAGAGGGTGCTTTGTTCAAGCTGCTGGCTCACACTTAGTACTCTATGAGGGCTTGTCCCAGTTTGACCAGGTTGGGGTGGCTGGGGATGGGCAACCTGCTGAATGCCCATCATCCATACAGAGATCCATGTAGTTATTGTCTCCTTTTTGGGGGAGGGCAGGTACTCTATTGTACTATGATCCTAGGCCCTGCTCTTGAGCTCCTTTTGCTCAAGGGTAGCGCTCTGCCATTGAGTCACAGCCCCATTCATGTTTATTTTTTTGGTGATCTCTTAGAAAGAAGAGTGTCCTAGACTTTCCCATCCCATCTGAATTTAAATTGGCATTTTCTACATCACAGCCTCCTGAGGAGCTAGAGTTATAGGCAGGAACCAATGGCACCTTACTTTATTTTCTTCTTGTTATTTTTTTCAATTATAACAGTCTGAAATTTTCACCGTGTCATTCCAATGATTTGCATTTGAAGTAAACTATCGAGGTCTGGAGTTCAAATGCTAGGACTACCACCCACAAATGGAGGGAGATCGTGAAAAACTCATTTCTGTTCATGTGAATGCTAACGGAATGTTATAAAAGTGATAAATGTGCCGTTGATTCATGATTCTATTTTAGAATGCCACTCAAAAAATATTGGATTTATGTCTTCCATTCTAGCACCATGGTATGATTAAGGGTATTGAATGATTTTAATTAATACTTTTATTATTCAACAGTAATACTTCATTAAATGGAGGCATAATTTAATAACTAATAATTAGTAATAATATATATAATTTAATTACCTCACAGTCCCTCTCTTTGTATATATATATATATGTATATCATTCAACACATGTCTCTATCTATATCTATCTATCTATTTATCTGTCTATCTATCTAAATATCAAGCACTCCTGTGGCTTGAACACAGGTCCTCAGAACTTCTTGGCAGCTCAGTTTGCCAGAGGCTGGTCTGCTAAGACTGTGACCCCATTTATGGATTGGGCATTCTAGGCTGTGAGCTGAAATCCCAGCATGGCCAAAAATTTATTCATGGAGTAAGAAGCCAATATTAGCACATTGTTTTCCTTTTCTGTGAAAGTCCATGGTCTCAGTATGATGTATAATCCATATCTACATATATTCTATGTGATATGATGTAATAAAAGAAATGTTATATGTATAATAATGCTAAATAAATAAGGGTAATAAATGTCATATTTATGCAAAATTTTGATCAATCAACTTCAACAATTCATCCAAAAAATCATATACCACGATCAAACAAGATTCATTTCAGAGATGCACAGTTGGTTCAATATATGCAAATCAATTAATATAATTCATCACATCAGCAGGAGCAAGGATAAGAACCACATGGTTATCTCAATAGATGCACAAAAAGCAATTGCCAAGATCTAACACCCCTTTATGATGAAGGTGTTGGAAAAATTAGGAATCCATGGAACATTCCTCAATACAATAAAGGCAATATATGACAAACCTACAGCCAGCATTATTCTTAATGGTGAAAAACTAATGCCATTTCCTCTTAACTCAGGAATGAGACAAAGAGGTCCACTCTCTCCACTTCTTGTGAATCTAGTATTAGAATACCTAGCTACAGGAATAAGACAAGATGTAAACATAAATGGGATCCAAATAGGGATAGAAGAAGTAAAACTCTCCCTCTTTGCACATGACATGATCTTGTATTTAAAGAATCCCACAGACTCCACTCCCAAATTACTCAAGCTGATTCAAAACTTTGGCAAAGTAACAAGATATAAAATTAACCCTCAAAATCATTGACTTTTCTGTATGCCAACAATGAGAAAAGTGTGGCTGAAATTAGGAAATCAACTCCATTCATAATAGCCCCACAAAAAAATAAAATATCTAAGAATTAACCAAAAAAGTGAAGGAGCTCTATGATGAAAACTTTAAAAAGTTGAAAAAGGAAATCAAAACAGAATTTAGAAAGTGGCAAAAACTCCCATGCTCCTGGATTGGAAAGATCAACATCATGAAAATGGCAATACTTCCCAAGGCTGTCTTTCAATGTGATACCTATCAATATTCCAACCTCAGTCTTCAAGGAAATAGAAGACGCACTCCAAAAATTTATATGGAACAACAAACGATCCCAAATAGCGAAAATGATCCTCAACAGAAAGAACAGTGCTGGAGGAATATAAATACCAAATTTCAAACTCTACTACAAAGCCATAGTAATCAAAACAGCTTGATACTGTCACAAGAACAGACCTCAGGACCAATGCAATAGAATTGAAAACGCAGAAATGAACTTACAAACCTATAGCCATCTAATCTTCGATGAGGGAGCTAAAAAAATAGAATGGAAATAAGACAGCCTCTGCAGTAAATGGTGGTGGCAAGATTGGTTAACTACTTTTAGAAAAATAAGCTAGATCCTTATATATCACCGTGCACCAGAATCAACTCCAAAAAGATAAAAAACCTCAGAGTCAAAGCAGACACTCTGAAAACATTATAGGGTGTAATAGGAGAAACCCTAGGTCTCCTTGGCACAGGCCAAAATTTTCATAATAAAGAGCCGGAAAAGCAACAAATAAAAGAAAGGTTGGACAAATGGGATGGCATGAAATTGCAGAGCTTCTGCATGGCAAAGGACATAGCTAGTAAGATCAATCAAAGCCACGGATTGGGAGAAAATCTTCACTAGTCATACAATGGACAAATGTCTCATATCTAAAGTATACCTAGAACTCAAAAAATTATATCTTCCAAAAACAAATCTTCAAAGAAACAACTGCCCAATAAAAAAGTGGGCTAAAGACTTACAGAGAATCTTCTCTGAAGAGGAAAGAAGGATGGCCAATAAACACCTGAAGAAATGTTCAACCTCCTAGCCATTAAATAAATGCAAATCAAAACAACATGAGATACCACCTCACCCCAGTTAGAAAGGCAATAATCAAGAACTATAATAACAACAAGTGCTGGAGCGGATGTGGACGGAAGGGAACCTTACTGCATTGTTGGTGGGAGTGTATACTTCTTCAACGACTTTGGAAAGGAGTATGCAGGTTCCTCGAAAGATTCCATATAGGGCTCCCCTATGACCCAGCAATTTCACTTTTGGGCATTTACCCAAATGTTTACAAACAAGACCACACTAAAGCTACCAGCACGACTATGTTTATTGCAGCATTATTTACCATACCTAAGATATGGTACCAGCTCAGATGCCCCTCAGTAGATGAATGGATCAAGAAAATGTGGTATATATACACAATGGAATTCTATGCCTCCATCAGAAAGAATGACATTGCCCCATTTGTTAGGAAATGGAAATACTTGGAAAAATTATATTAAGTGAAGTAATCCATGCCCAAAGAAACATAGGTCCCATGGTTTCCCTCATTTGCAATATCTAGCATATGTCTGAGTCAAGCAGAAAAGGTCAAATAAATTGATTTCCGGGAAATGAACCCTAAGATATGTATTCAAATGTGTTTTTTTCTTTCATGTGATTGTTTCTAACACATTTATAAGATTATTTCTTTGTTGCTTTCTATGTCCCTCCCCTGCTTTCACTGTATTTGATGTCAGTATAGTTTGTGGAGGGGAAGGGAAAAAACAAATCGTTTAAATAGGAATACAGGTGGACCCATTGCAACAATGAAATGTACAAGTCGTTCTGTCAAAATATGATCTTTACAACTGTGGCGGGGGGGGGTGCTTGGAATGATGATTGTGTGCGGGGGTGAGGGGCGGGGAGAGAATGGGAAAAGATAGGAAGGGAAAACAAAAAGGAAGAGGCTACGATGCTTGATAAGAAATTTACTCATTATCTTGCCCATGTAATTGTAACCCCTCTGTACAGTATTTTCACAATGTAAAATAAAAGAAAAAAGTACCAATTAAATAAGTAGTTAGTGTATGATTATATAAAACTACATTGACTAATTTTAATTAATACTTTATTATTTATTCAATCATGTTACTTAAAAAAGGAATAATTTAAATGCCAATAATTTGTAATAATATTTTATATGCAATTTCCTAGTACACATATAGCTCTCTCTTGCTATATATATATATATATATATATATATATATATATATATATATCTTGCTATATATATATATGCATCTATTTATCTATCTATCAATCTACATATTTATGTGTTCATACACTTGTCAGTCATCGGGCTCATTTGTAGATTGCTCACCTACTATGTACAAAGCCCTGAGTTTGATTCCTCACTCCCTTGTGCACAGAAAAATCTAGAAGTCATGCTGTCGCTTAAGCAGTGGAGCACTCGCTTTGAGCATAAAAGCTTCGGGACTGTGTCTAGACCCTTTCTCAAGACCCAGGACTGGCACCAAAAAATAAAATAGAATGTTCTGACTGCAACAATATAAGGATAGTACTGCAAATATACCTCATCACAGAACAAGCATGGAGTCTGGTGCTTGCATCTGCCATCTTACCTGATTTAGCCAGAGGTAAACCACTGCAACCCAGCTCCACGGAACCAGAAGTTGCTGGTTCACTCACCACTGTCATCCAAGATACTCGGGGGCTGATCTGTGAAACTGAGCTGTGGTTCACAGTAGTAGAGCGCTAGCCTTGAGCAAAAGACCTTAGAACAGTACCCCCAAATTTTCAGTGCATTCCCCATGGCTCTTTGCAACAGAGAGTTATGATCTAGGTGTCTGTAGCTGAGGTCTGTCACCCTGCCTACTCAAGAAACTGAGATGTGAGGATCTGGGTTCTAAACTATCCCAGACACAAAAGTTCCCATGAGACTATTATCTCCTATTCACCACTTAGAAACTTGAAATGAAAGCTGGGCACCAGTGACTAACGCCTGTCATCCTAACTACTCAGGAGCCTGAGAGCTGAGGATCATGGTCCAAAGCCAGCCTGGGCAGGAAATTCCTTGAGATGGACAATTCTCTCTAGTGACCCACCAAAAACCTGAAGGGGTGCTGTAGCTCAAGTGGTAGAGCGCTTGGTTTTAGCTGGAAAGCTCTAGGATAGACAGCACCCAGGCCTAGACTTCAACTCTTCCAACTTACAAGAAAAGAAACAAACAAACCAAAAGAGGAGTGGTTAGAGTGCTTTGCATGTATGAATCCCTGGAATTGAATCCTCAGTACCACATCACTAGAAAAAAGCCTGAAGTGGCCCTTTGGCTCAAGTGGTAGAGTGCTACCCTTGTACAGGAGAAACTCAGGAACCATGCTCAGGTCCTGAGGTCAAGTTCCAGGAAAAGTGTATGCACACACACACACACACAGAGACAGATACCAGAAGTGAAGCTGTGACACCAAATGATGGTAAAGCACTGAGCTTCTGTTCTAAGCTCATGGTCAGCACCCAGGTCCTGTGTTCAACCCCAAAAGCTAGCCATCCAGGGCTCAACTAGGATAGGTAAAGGTTTCAAAATCTGATGCACTTCACCAGGCCTAGATGACAGGAAACTTTGGGATTTTGCACAAGTGCTTAGATTTAGCAAGCTTCTAGAATCCTAGGGAGGCACCATTGCCAATTAGGAATCTTTTCATTAGGTTCAGCTCCCTTATTGTCTGCCAGAAGGACCCATGAATTAATTGGAGCAGGTTATTTCAATACTGGAACATAATCTAACAAAGACAGGATAAGGGCAGGGAACTTGGCCTGCCACAGGAGGTGGCACAAATGAAAGCTTCCTGGGGAGAGAGATAGCTTAGAGTACAAAGAAGCCTTTTTCTCCTGGCCTTCAAATTTTGCCTACACTCATCCTCACTAATTGGCTCAGATGGAGTTGTTTGTTACACAGCTGTACAGGAGGGGGGCCTTTTTGTCTGTCTGTCCAGAACATGAGGCAGACTTCCTCCAGCAGCCTGAAGTGCACAGAAACCCTCAGGCTACACTGGGAACAGTGAGGGGAGCCCCGGAACATGCACTGTTTTGAAAGCACTCTTTGTGCTATGAAATCATTCTATTCAAAGCAAATTTCCTAGCTGAGTGCCTTTCAACATAGCTACTCTGGATCTTTACCAATAGAAATGCATGCATACATACATGGGGAGACATGGATTTACTACCTTTTCTTTTTTGGCAGGTCCGGGCTTGTACTATGAGCCTAGTCACTCTCACAGAGTTCCTTTTGTTCAAGGGTGGTGCTCTGCCCTTGAGTTTCAGTCCCACTCATGGGTGTTTATATTCCTGTGATCCCTTAGAAATAAGAGTGTCCTGAACTTTCCTGTCCTGACTGAATTCAAGCTGCCATTCTCTACCTCTCAGCCTCCTGAAGAGCTAGGATTATAAGCATGAGCCTCTGAGACTTGGCTTTCTTTTATTCTTGTTGTTCTTTGTTTTATCATGACAATCTGAAATCTTCACAGTGTCATACTAATGGTTTGCATTTCGAAGTAAACTACCCAGGCCTGGAGTTCAAATGCCAGGACTGATACCTACAGATGGAGGGAGATTTTGAGAAAATCATTCCTATTCATGGGAATGCTTAATGGACTGTCATAAAAGTAACAATTAAATTCACAGTTGTTCATGATTCTCCTAAAGAATGCCACACAAAAAGTATTGGATTATGTCTTTCATTCTAGCACCATGGTATAATTCTCCTAATTAAAGAATACTAAATACTTTTACATTAATGCTTTAATAAGTACTAAACCATGATACTTCATTAAATGGAGGCTTAATTTAATAACTAATAATTCACAATATATATTATTCAATATCCTCATATTAACTACACATCTATCTATCTTATCTATCTATCTATCTATCTATCTATCTATCTATCTATCTATCTATCTATCTATATCTATATCTAAATCTAGACCACACGTCCTCAGAACTGGCTGGCAGCTCAATTTGCCAAAGGCTTTGTCTACAACTGACACTTTCATGAATTGGGCATTGTGGGTTGTGAGTTCATATCCCAGCATGGCCAAAAGTTTATAGGTGGATTTATAAGCGAATTTTGACATATTTTTTCCTTCTCTGTAAAAGTCCTGGGTCTCAGTATGATGTAAAATCCATGTGCAAATATATCCATGTGATAAGATGTAATAAATGAAATAAATATTATATATGTAATAATAATAAAATAAAGAATAAATAGATAAGGATAATAAATGTCATATGGGGTAAACCCATGTATGTAAAAAGATTTCATACATGAATATTATTTTTCCAGTGCTGTGGCTTGAATTTGGTCCTGGAAATTGGTCTGAATTTCTTGTTTTCAATGATGGTGAGCTTCCTGTCCCCCAGAGTGCCACAGAGATACCCAGGCCTGCAAATTCCAGGCCTGCAAAAAAAATGGTGCAAATTCCAAACCAGTGCCTTATTTTTTTTTGGCCAGGCCTGGGGCTTGAACTCAGATAGTAGCAACTCTGCCTCAGTTTTTATCATCCTAGGCTGGGGTGCAACCTCTGGACCCACAGCCCATCTTGAGTTCCCAGGGCCCAAGTTTAAATCTCTGGACTGGCAAAAAAAAAAAGTGAAGGGCTGGGAATGTGGCTCAATAGTAGAGTGCTTGCCTTGCATGCATAAGGCCTTGGGTTGGATTCCTCAGCACCATATAAGCAGAAAAAAGCCAGAAGTGGTGCTATGACTCAAGTGGTAGAACGATAGCCTTGAGCTGAAGATTTGAGGGACAGCACCCAGACCCAGACTTCTGGCCCCACAACAGACCAAAAAAAAAAAAAGATGGGGAAAAAAGGAGAAGTATGAAACTGGGAAGTTCCGGAAGGCGGTTTTACATTGTTTTTTTCCTTTGCATTGTGACCATCCTGGGTCTAAATGACAGGACCCGAAAAGTGTACATGACCTTGCACTGTTGAAGTTTGGTGGGCTATCAGGGAAGCCACAGCCTAAACCAGCAACCTAGGTCCGGGGTTCGAATCCCAGGACTGCTACCTACAAATGGCAGGAGATCCTAAGAAACACATTTCAATAGACATCCATATGAATGAAATGTAAAAGTAACAAATACATTAGTATTTAGTGTATGATTATATTAAAATTATACACAATAATCATAGTACATTGACTAATTTTCAATAAATATTTCATTATGTATTTAACCATGATACTTAAATAAAGGAAGAAATAATTTATCAATAATTGATAGTAATATAGTATATATAATTTAATAATATACAGACATCTCCCTCTTGTTTTTTGCATATATATGTATATATAAAACAATCTACATATCTAAGTCTACACTTGTCACTCCTGGGGTTCAGTGGTAGAGTGCTCGCCTAGTATGTATGAAGCCCTGGGTTTGTTTCCACACTATCACATGCACAGAAAAGCCAGAAGTGGTGCTGTCACTCCAGCACCAAAAAATCAAGTTAGAACGTTCTGACTGTAACTATAGAAGGCTAGGACTTCAAATACCTCATAACAGAGCAAGCCGAGGGTCTGAAGCTCATGGCTGCCATCTAACCTGACAGCCAAAGGTCAACCGCTGCAAACCAACTCTATTTAGCCAGACGTTGCTGGCTCACCCCTAGCTGCTTGGGAGATGAGATCTGACACTGGTGGGTTGAAAACTCAGCCCTGGCAGGAAGTCTGTGAGACTCTGAGGTGTGGCTCAAAGTGGTAGAGCTCTAGCCTTGAGGAAAAGGTCTTAGGACAGTACCCCCAACCTATGAGTGACATCCCCGAAGCTGACAACCCTTCCCCCCCATTAACCACCCGTCTATATTGTTAGATGTGAACTTGTGTGGTTTGTGACGTGTTTCTAAAAGAATGGTGATGCTGATGAAAGCACCCGAATTCTAATGACAGTTTGTGGGATACAGCTATGTGATGAGCCCTTCCTGGGATGCTGGGTGCTGAGTCCTTCACGGGCTGCTGTATGCCAAGTCCTTCACAGGGTGCTATGATATGAGCCCTTCACGGGGTGTATTCTTTCATCTGGTCCTTGTTAGAGCTTCACAAGTAAGATGATTGTGCTGATGAGAAAGTTGAAGCTCAGATATGTCCCCAAGGCAGGGCCAAATTTATGTATGTACTGAAATCTACTGACTTGTCTCCTGCAGACAATTGTTTTGGTTTAGTTTTCTCCATCATGAACATTCAACTTAGAGCCTAGGCACTGACTTTCCTCTTGGCTCATGGCTAGTGCTCTACCTGTGAGCTAAGGACCCCTTTGCAGCAAAGTGTGTCTTTAGCTGAAGTCTGTCATCCTGCCTTCTCAGGAAGCTGAGGTTCTGGGTTCCAAACAATCCCAGACACAAAAGGTCCCACGAGAATATTATCTCCTATTCACCACTTAGAAACTTGAAGTGGAAGCTGGGCATTGGTGACTCATGCCTGTCATCCTAGCTACTCAGGATCCTGAGAGCTGAGAATCACAGTCCAAAGCCAGCCTGGGCAGGAGATTCCTTGAGATGCTTATCTCCAGTGAACCACCAGAAAGCCTGAAGGGGCCCTGTAGCTCAAGTGGTAGAGTGCTAGACTTGAGCACCCAGTCCCAGACTTCAACTCCTCCAACTACAAGGAGAGAAAGAAAGAAACTTGATGTGGAGTGCTGGGAATGTGTCTTAGGGGTAGAGTGCTTTGCATGTATGAAACCCTGGGTTTGAATCCTCAGTACTATATTCCTAGAAAAAAAAAGCCTGAAGTGGTTCTGTGGCTCAAGTGGTAATGCACTATCCTTATACAGGAGAAACTCAATTACAGAGCTGAGGTACTGAGTTCAAGCTCCAGGACTGGTGTTTGCACACACACACACACACACACACACACACACACAAAGATACTGTAAGTGAAGCTGTGACACTAAATGGTAAAGAAAAGAGCTTCTGCTCTGAGCTCATGGTCAGCACTCTGGCCCTGTGTTCAACCCCAAAATATAAACACCCAGAGCCCAACTAAGAGAGGGCAAACGTTTCAAAACCTGATTAGTTTCACCAGCACTAGATGACAGGAAGCATTGTGATTTTGCACAAGTGCTTAGATTTAGCAAGCATCCGAAAAACTAGGGAGGCACCTATGCCAATTAGGAATCTTTTCATTAGGTTCAGCTCGCTTGTTTTCTGCCAGAAGGACCCTTGAATTAATTGTAGCAGTTTGTTTCAACACTGGAACATAGTCTAACCAAGACAGAATGAGTGCATGGAACTTGGACTGCCCCGAGAGGCAGCACAAATGAAGGATTCCTGTCAAAACAAAGCACTAGGGAGAGAGATAGCTTGGGGTACAAATAGGCCTTTTCCTCCTGGCCTTCAGAGTCTGCCCTCATCCTCATTCATTGCTCATCCTCAGTAATTGCTCCGGATGAATTGTTTATTACACAGCTGTTCAAGAGTGAGGCCTTTTGTCTGCCTGTTCCAACAATGAGGCAGACTTCCCCCAGCAACGTGGGGTGCACAGAAGCCCTCAGGCTACACTGGGAACAGTGAGGGGAGCCCCATAACATGCACTGTCTTGAAAGCACTCTCTGCTGTGAAATCATTCCATTCAAACCTTTCTTCACAGCAACTCTAGATGGTCACTGATAGAAATACATGCATACATACACAGACACATAGAGTTACTGGCTCTATTTTTGTGGCAGGTCCTGAGGCTTGAACTGTGACCCCAGGCACTGTCCCTGAGTTCCTTTTTCTCAAGGAAGCACCGTATTGTGTCTTAACCCATGATTACCCTAGGCTGGTTTGCAGCATTTACACCCACAGATGATCCAATCATCCTAGGATCCCAGTTAAACTCCCAGCACTGGCAAAAATACATCAAACCAACAAATATGGATGAGGAAAAAACCAGCAAGTATTACACAACCGTTTTACCTTTGTTTCCTTTGCACTGTGACCACCATGGGTCTCAATGACTCAGCTTGAAAATTGTATGTGACCTTGCATGGCCAAAGGCTCACAGATTTTTGGTAAAGCCTAAGCCCCACCTAGATACCTATGCTGTGAGTCCTATCCTCGGACTGCCACCTACACACAGCTGAAGATCCTAGGAAACTCGTTCCTATCTATAGGAACATTAATAGAATATTTGACATGTACAAATTGAATTACTATTTATCTAGTCTTTCTAGTATAATATTGTATAAATATATATCATTGTATATATAATATTGTATAAATATATATCATTGATAAATTCAATTAGTAACTTCTACAGTGATTAATTAATGGAGGCATAATTTTAGACCAAATAATTGGTAGTAATAGAATATATAATTGGTAGTAATAGAATATATAAAAATAAGATGTAGACATCACTTTATATAGAATTATACACTAGATTCTACATAAATATCTGTCTCTCTCTGTATACATTTATTTATAGATGCATATTCATATGTAAATACACACACACTGCAATCTACATATCTATCTTTTTATATATTGGCCACTCCTAGGGCTTCACCTCAGGTCCTGAAATTTGCCTGAAAACTTCATTTGCAACAGACTGGTGTGCTAACATTGACCCATTCATGAAGTTGGCCTGCTAGGTTCTGAGTTCAAATCACAGAATTGCCAAAAACTTAATCCTAGTGGAAGAAGCCAATTGTCCCACTTGTTTTCCTTATGGGTGTCAAAATTCCTGGGTCTCAGGAATGATGTATAATACATAGGCAAATTTATGTCCTATGTGATAGGATGTAAAAAATGTTATATGTGTAATCATACTCACTAAAATACATAAGAAATACATAAAATAAAATAAAATGAATAACTACACTAACTGCAATATAAGTAAACATGTGTATGCAAATATAAATCATGTATTTAAAATGTATATGAATATTATTTTTTTGAGTGCTAAGACTTGAATTCAGGCCCTGGGAACAGGCCTGACTTTCTTGTCTTCCAGCATGGTGAGCTTCCCCTTTCCCGACAATGCTGCAGATTTTCCCAGAGTCTGAATTAAAATCCCAGGCCTGGCAGAAAAAATGGCGTGAATTCCAAGCCAAGGAGCCTCATAATTTTATAAATATTTTAATGAATTTATTTATTTATTTATTTTTATTTTGTCAAGCACAGAGCTTGAACTCAGGTTGGGGCAACTCTGTCTCAGCTTTGATCGCTCTAGGCTGGGGTTGGACCCACAGCTGTACCTGGGTTCCTGGGCCCCAAAGATTTACAGGACAAAGATAAATAAAATGACACAGATAAAAATCTGGCAACTTGCAAATGGCTATCTGTTTTACATTTTTTTTTTTTGCAAGGTGACCATCTTAGGTCTGAATGACATTGATGAAAAGTTTTGTAACCTGACATTGCTGAAGGCTGGTGGGCTACCAGGCAAGCCATAGGTCAACACGGCAACATAGGCCCTGTGGTCGAGGCCCGGTCCTGACCCCTACCAATGGTGGGAGATCCTAAGAGTCTCATTCCTATTCATAGGAATACTGATGGAAGATTATAATGTCAAGATTAAATTAGTTGTTCCTGAATGATACTACTATAAAAGTAGTGATTTTAGGAGGCTGATGGATTTTAATGAATATTTTGACACATTAAAAGAATACTATTAATTACATGGATGCAATAGTTTTGTGACAGTGGTTGATTAAATTAATAATTCATTAAAAATGAACACAATAATACTAATTACATGGGACCATAATAAATACCCAAGAATTGTTAAATATGTAGTCTATATAACTGAAGAATATATAAACATCTCTGGTACTCTATAAAGATCTATATTTATTTGTGTACTACCATCCACATGTCAATCTGTCTTATTTTGTCAACACCTGGGGCTGGATCTCAGGTGCTGGTAACTGCTTGTCAGCTCTATATGGCCCAGGTTGGCCGTGCTGACATTTGCCCATTCATGAATTGGGCTTTGTAGGCTTTGAGTTCAGATGCCAGCACTCACAAAAATTGAATTGTGGAGTAAGAAGCACTGGTGACACATGTTTTCCTTTTCTGTGAGCGTCTGGGTGTCAGGTATGAAGTTTCATACATAGACAAATCTATATCCCATGTAATAAATGTAATAAATATTCCATGTGTAATACCAGTCAATAAAATAAATGGTAAATAAATGAATAAAACAACAAATAAAATGCACAACTTCACTAAGCACAATATGGGGTCAACATATGGGGCTCAGTCTCATCGGCTGGGAACTGCCTAGCAGCTGAATTGGCTAGAGGCTGCTGTGCTGACAGTCACTCATTCATGAAATGTGCCTTCTAGGCCCTGAGTTTAGATCCCAGCACTGCCAAAACTGCAATCTTGGAGTAAGATGTCAAGAGTGACACATATTTTCCTTTTCTATGAAATTGCTCCGTGTCAGATAGGATGTATAATTTGTATGCAAATCTATATACTATGCAATAGGATGTCATAAAGGTAAAAATGTTATAGGTGGAAAAATGGTCACTACAATAAATGAAAAACATTGAATTAGTAGTGAATCATTCTGGGATAATATTAGACAAAATAATTATAGGACGTGGATTAAGTTTAATTAATATATTATTAAGCATTAACAGAATGAAAAGTAAATGGAGACATAGTTAAATACCTAATAATTGGTAGTAACACATGATGCATAAATTAATTATAAATAGAGGTCTCATTCTATAAAATATGCAATTATATGTATGGATGTATGTACATATATGATGAGTAATAATTAATGTTTTATTAATTGTTCAACTGGGATATATAATTAAATGGAGACATCATTTAATACCTAACATTGGTAGTACTATTAGCTATAATTTAATAATATGCATAAATCTCTCTCTCTCTGTTTTTTTGGGTCCAGTCGTGGGCCTGAAGTCTGGGCCTGGGCTCTGTCCCTCAGCTCTTCAGCTCAAGGCTAGCACTCTACCACTTGAGCCACAGCACCACTTCCGGCTTTTTTTTTCTGCTTATGTGGTGCTGAGGAATTGAACTCAGGTCCTCATGCTTGCAAGGGAAGCGCTCTATCACTGAGCCACCTTGCCAGCCCACATCTTTCTTTTTGTATATATAATATTTATATACAGCAATCTCTATTTATACCTCATGCACTCCTGGGACTCGGTGGTTGAGTGCTCGCCTAGTAAGCCGGAAGCCCTGGCTTCCATTCCTCAGTACCATATAAAAAGAAAAACCAGAAGTTCTGCTTTCTTTCAATCAATTGTGTACTAGCCTGGAGCACAAACGCTTGGGGAGAGTGGCTAAGCCATTACTAAAGGCCCAGGACTGCCGCCAAAAAAGGTATACTGTTCTAACTGCAAATATAGAAAGTCAAGACTTCAAATACTTCATCACAGAGCAAGCTAGGAGTCTGGTGCTGACAGCTGCCACCTAACCTGACTTATCCAGATGTAAATCACTGCAACCCAGCTCCACCGAACCAGAAGCTGCTGGCTTACCTCAGTCATTCTAGCTGCTCACGGGCTTTAAAACCAGCCCTAGCAGGAAGTCTGTGAGACTCTTCCAAGTGGTAGAGCTGTAGCCTTGAGCAAATGTTATTAGAACAGTATCCCTACATTTCAGTTCAAGCCCCATGGGTAACCTCCCCCGAAAAAAATCACTCCACTAAACCATTAGATGTAAACTTGTGTGGTTTGTGAAATGTTCCTCAAAGAATGGTGATACTGAAGAAAACACGTTGATTCTAATGACAGCTTGTGGAATACAGCTATGTGCTGAGTCCTTCATAAGGTGCTCTGTGCTGAGTACTGCACAGGGTGCTATGTGCTGAGTCCTTCACAGGTTGCAGTGCTGAGTCCTGAATTGGGTTCTGAGTGCTGTGTCTTTCACATGATGCTGTGTATTGAGTCCTTCAAACAGTGTCATGTGCTATGTCTTTCACAGGGTGCATTCTTTCATCTGGTCCTTGTAGGAGCTCCACAACTGAGATGCTTATGCAGATAAGACTATTGAGGCTAAGATATATCTCCATGGAAGGAACAAAATTAAGTATAACAAGACTAGTGAGTTGTCTCCTGCAGACCATTGTTTTGTTTGTTTGTTTTTTCAGTCATGAACCTTGATCTCAGGACCTAGATTTTGACCCTTACCTCTTGGGCTCAAGGCTAGCACTCCACCACGTGGAGCCAAGGATCCCCTTGCAGCAGACTACCATGGCCGAGGGGTCGATAGATGAGGCTTGTCATCCTGCCTTCTCAGCAAGCTGAGATCTGAGGATCTGAATTCTAAATTATCCCAGACACAAAAAGTCCCATGAGACTATTATCTCCAATTCACCACTAAAAACATTAAGTGGAAGCTTGATGCTTGCAGCTCATGACTATCATCCTAGGTTCTCAGGAGGATGAGAACTAAGGATCATGGTTCAAAGCTAGCCTGGGCAGGAATGTCTTTGAGACACTGAGCTCCAATGGACCACCAGAAAACCTGAAGTGGTGCTGTGGCTCAAGTGATAGAGCACAAGACTTGAGCTGAAAAGCTCAGGGACAGCACCCAGTGTCAGACTTCAACTCCTACAACCAACAACATCAAAAAAAAAACCAGAAACAATCTAACACACCTGAAGTACAGGGCTGGGAATGTGCCTTAGGGGTAGAGTGCTTTGCATATATGAAACCCTGGGCTTGATTACTCAGGACAACATCACTAGAAAAAGCATGAAGTGGTTCTGTGGCTCAAGTGAGAGAAGGCTATCCTTGTACAAGAGAAATTAGGTACAGTGCTGAGTTCAAGCTCCACGACTGTATGCGTGCACACATATGGACATACACACAGACACACAGACGCACACAGACACACACACACACATAGACCAGAAGTGAAGCTGTGACACAAAATGGTAAAGCACTGGACTTCTCCACTGAACTTATGATCAGCACCAAGGCCCTGTGTTCAACCCCCAAACCTAGCCATCCAAGGCCCAATTAAGAGAGGTCAAAGGTTTCAGAACCTGATGATATTCACCAGTCCTAGATGACAGGAAGCTTTGTGATATCCAACATGTGCTTGGATTTCTCAAGCTTCAAGAAAACCAAGGAGAGGTATCATAGGCCCATTATCACTGGCAATGAAACATTTCATTAAGTTCAGTGCCCTAGTTGTCTGCAAGAAGGACTTCTGAATTATATTGAACACTGTATCTGAGCACTGGAATATAGTCTCACAAAGGCAGGATAAGTGCAGGGAACTTGGCCTGCCATGGGAGGTGGCACAAATGAAGGCTTCTTGTCAAAATAGAGCACTGGGAAGAGAGATAGCTTGGAGTACAAAGAGGCCTTTTTCTCCTGGCCTTCAGAGCACACACACACTCATCCTCACTAATTAGCCCAGATGTGGAGTTGTTGTTACAAAGCTGTACAGGACTGAGGCCTTTTGTCTGCCTGTCCAGACAATGAGAGAGACTTCTTCCACCAGGCGTGGGATGCAGAGAAACCATCAGGCTACACTGGGAACAGTGAAGGGAGCCCTGGAACATACATTGTCATAAAAGTAGTCTCTGTGTTATGAAATCATTGTATTGAAAACAAATTTCCTAGCTTGGTGCCATTCATCATATCTACTCTGGAGCTTTGCCTATAGGAATACATCCATACATACACAAAGACATGGAAGTATAGGCTCTATTGGGGGCAGGCAGGTCCAGGGGTTGAACATTGAGCCTAGACATTGTCCCTGAGCTCCTTTTGCTCAAGGGTAGTGCATTAATCTTGAGTCACAGCTCACTTCTGGGTTTTTCTGGGATCTCTTAGAAATAAAAGTGTCATGTCCTTTCTTATGCTGGCTGGATTCAAACTAATATTCTCTACATCTCAGCCTCCTAAGAAGCTGGGATTACACAGACACTGCCTTACTTTTCTTCTTCATTTTTTTTAATCTGGACAATCTGACTTCTTAACAGGATCATTCCAATACTTTGAATTTATGAGTAAACTACCCCAATATTCTTTATAGCTGCTTTCTCTGAGAAGGATTTTCTCTCCTCATCTTCTCTGGTCACAGATTTGAAGCCAAAAGTGAGAAATGAGTGTCACAGGATTTGGGAGCATATGTCCACAGGACATGCCATTTCCTTCACTTAGCATTGAGCTGAATTGATGAGAGGACCGAAGCTGGAGTGATCCTCATACTGTCTGCATTGCTCCTTTTGCCTATAAAATGATCTAATAATTATGAGTGTTTTGTTTCTCCAACCTTAAGTATCTGGAGCATACTAGAAACAACTGCATGTTTCTGTTTTCTCTAGTACCTCCCAAGATTTAGATTAAGGGTTTGTATGGAGAGGCTCCTCGGTGAATCCCTGAGAAAAGCTGCTAGAAACCGGCTCAGGAGATTACCATCCAAAGCCAGCTGGACCAGGAAAGTCTGTGAGACTCTTATCTCCAATAAACCACCAGAAAACCAGAAGTGGACCAGTGGCCCAGAGGGTACAGCTAGAGCTTTAAGAGAACAAGCTGAGCAGGAGATACAGCCCAGACCAGGCAGGAAAGACTGGGAGGTGCTTATGTCCAATTAACAACCAGATGGCTGGAGCTGTGGCGGTGGTAGAGCCACAGCCTTGAGCAAAACAGCTCAGGAACGCATCGGGCCCTGAGTTTAAGCCCTGGGATGGCCAAAAAGGAAATTCAAAAAGAGGAGGCCAAGTTTATGAATCAGTGCCCTACCTACTTATGTGTGTAAATTACCTCCCTGAATGCAAACAGAGCACATGTAATGCTTCTGCTTTTATTTACTGATTTATTTTTCAGATATGTTCATTGTACATACTACATCATTCTCTTTACTTCAGGCGCATCGTTTTTCTCTTCTAGGGTTCCTGGCCTGTGTCTTTATATGATACATACTTAAGCTTTTAGCAGCCTTTATTTACATTTTATTATGAGGCCAATGCATGAATGGCCACAAATGAGGCAGGGAAATAGAAGACCAGGTTTCATAGTAGTAACCGGCATTCAGAAAATTAAATGTAAAATTAAACATGAAATGGAAGCATGCTTAAGTAAAAACTACCATTATGAAAAGATGAGGGGACTGGGAATGTGGACTAGTGAGAGAGTGCCTAGCATGCAAGAAGCCCTGGGTTTGATTTCTCAATAGCTCATACACAGAAAAAGCCAGAATTGATGCTGTGGCTCAAGTAGTAGAGTGCTATAGACAGTGCCCAGGCCTTGAGTTCAACCCAAGAACTGGCAAAAAGATACCTAGCTGGCTAGGTACGTAGCTAGGTAGATATGGAGATTGATGATAGATAGATAGATAGATAGATAGATAGATAGATAGATAGATAGATAGATAGATAGATAGGTAGGTAGGTAGGTAGGTAGATAGATAGATGATAAATGAAGCTGTTCTTGGTCGTTAGAAGGAAAGAAGGCAACAATTCTGTCATGAGGCCTTCTACAATGTGCCAGGACACCAGGACACGACTGTCTCTGTCCCACTTCTCAGGCAGCTGAAGGCCCCAGAGCCAAGCTGGCACAGCCAGGTTCTAACTCGGATGCTTGGAGACAGTAGAGAAAGGGCCCTGCCTCTCCTTGGACTGGGGATTTGAATTAATGATGTGGAGAATGAAGGAAGGAGAATGGACTGGAGGAGGTAGAAGAAGGGCCTTCAAATCTGACAGATGGAGAGTCAAAAACTCACTCCCTAAGACCAGAGAGCATGGCTTTTTTACTCTGTTCCTGCCCTCTCCCCCACTAAACTGGCTCACTATTATGAACTTAATGATAGCTTGAAGCTCGGTTCACCTGAGAGAGGAAGGTTAATTAGTTGTTGTTTGAAGAGGATGAGAAAAGCCTGATCCTGGTGTAAGTCTAACAAATATTTCAGGTTTCCCCCCATTTCTGGCTGTGCCTGGAATGAATGAAGTCATTTTGCAGCTCACTTCACTGTTGGGTGTGTACATTCTGCCTCCTAATCCTGCAGTCCTAGGTCTCTTTACCTAGTCCAGCTTTTGAAACTGTTTTATGTCCTTCAAATATAGTGTTTCATTGGAGTTCTTCCTGCCAACAGGGCTAAGGCTTGGATCCTGAGAACTTCATTTTAACCCAGGATGGGTCAATGATGTTTCTTTCTTGCTTCTATAGCTCAAGAATTCTAAGAATTTTTAGATTGTGAGTAACTTCTCATCACCAAGCGAAACAGAGGAAGCTCTTGAACAGCTAACCTTTCAGAAGAGGAAGTCAGAGTGTCATAGACTTTCCTGCTCTGGCTAGCTTCAGCCTGTGATACTGAGACCTCAGCCTCCTATGCTAGGGTGATGGGCGTGAGCTACTGGTGCTCTGCTAGCTTCAGAAATGTAATGAAATTGACAATACAAGTCAACTGCTTATCACAAAGGGCTTGGGGATCATATTAATCCCTTCAATATTGGATCTTTCAGAACCCTGTAGTATGCAAAGTTATAATGCTAGAGTCAGAGAGGCTGGGTATATGGATGTGGACACTTGAACCTTGAGCTCTGACTCCAATTCTGGTGTACATCTGTGTTCATTTTCCACAGAATGTTCTCATAATTAGAAAATAGGAAAAGTGCTTTAATTAATCCTCACTTTTTTTCCAGTTGTGTGTCTTGTATCAAGCCTGGGCACTGTCCCTGAGCACTTCAGTTCAAGGTGAACACTCTACCACTTGAGCCACAATGCCATGTGAGGTATTTTGGTGGTTCATTGGAGATAAGAGTCTAACAGGCTTTCCTTGCGTAGGCTGTCTTTGAACTGTGGTGTTCAAATCTCAGCCTCCTGAGTAGCTAGGTTTCCAGGAGTGAGCCATTGGCATCTGGCCTATTGTTTTTGACAGTCCTGAGGCTTGAACTTAGGGCCTGGGTACTGTCTCTGAGATTCTTTTTCTCAAGCCTAGCGCTATACCACTTGAGCCACTCCACAGTTTCTGGCTTTTTCTGAGTATGTGGCTCTGAGAATTCAAACCTTGGCATTCATGCATGAGCTCTTTATCACTAAGCCATATTTTAATCCCACCCTTGCAATTTTATCCCTCAATTTGCCTATCCTCAAGAAAAGGCTTCTGAGTATAAATCATGTAAAGAAATCCGTATAGGAAGATGGCCATAGATAAATAAGACAAGGCTCATACTGGGAACAGATTCTAAACATGTTAAGACTGTGACAAATACCTCCATTTAATTATGTATTATGTTTCAACACTTAATGTAGTATTAATGAAAAATGAGTCAATGTCCTAATTAATTTTGTATATTTTTATAATACATGTACAACATGTAAAAATATGTGTATAATAACACTAAATACAATAAACAATAAATGAATCAAATAATAAATACAAAATCAATAATAAAAATAATAATATGTAATAAACATACATATGTAAGTATATATCATATATTACACATGTATGGAAATATTTTTTCCATTGTAGGGTCTTCATTTAGTTCCTGGGAACTCTAGCCTAAATTTCTTTTCCTCAAGTTCAGTGAGCTTCACCTTCACCCTTGTTGCAAAAGAGTTACTGGGCGATGCAATCAAATCCTAGCAATGGCAGAAATACTGGTCCAGTTCCAAGACAGTGACTTGATTTTTTTTAATGGAAGCAGTTATGTTTATTCAGTTTCATACTGAGCATTAAAAGCAAAGCAGTGTAGAATTTTGTACAGCTATTTAGACATCCTTCCCTTACCCCCCAAATGCTTCTCTGATCATTACATTGTTTCTTTTTTTTGCATGTTTTTAATTGTAAAAATGTTGTACTGAGAGTTACAGTTACTTGAACAAGGTAATGAGTACATTTCCTATTGAGCATTGTTGCCTTCTCCTTTGTTTTCCCCCTACCATCCCTTCCCTCTAATATCCACAACTGCTCCCCCTGCCACAGTCAGTGACTTAATTTTTTATTTTTGGCTTGGCATGGGGTTTGAACTCAAGTATTGGCAACTCTGAACCTTCCCTCACATTGCTACAGATATACCAAGACCCTGAGTTCAAATCCCAGGCTAGGAAAGAAAACTAGCAGATATTTCAAACCAGGGAGATTTGTTTTTTTATTTAGTTAAATAATTAATTAATTTTGTATTTATTGTTTTTATTTTTGTCAACCATGGGGCTTGAACTCTGGTCATGGAAACCCTGTCGCAGCTGTAATCACCCTAGGCTGGGGTGAAGCTTCTAGACCCATAGTCGATCTTGGGATCCTAGGACCAGAGGGCTTGCAGGATGAAAAAAAAGTGGGACAGCACAAAAAGTCGCAAGCTGAAGAAAGCTGGGGGTTTTACTTTTTTTCTTTGCATGGTGATAATCCTGGGTCTGCAATGGCTCAGTTGCAAAGTGGACCTGACCTGCCATTGCTAAAGGCTGGTGGACTATCAGGAAAGCTATAGGCCGACCTCTCAACATAGGCCTCATTTTCAAATCCCGGTCCCGACACCTACCAATGGCAGGAGATCACAAGAGACTCGATTGAAAGAGTAGTTTGTGCATCAGTCAAGTCTAAAATTGGATGCAATAATCCTAGGATGTTGATGGATCTTTTTTGGGGGGTAGGGGGTCATGGGGCCTGAAATCTGGGCCTGGGCACTGTCCTTCAGCTCTTCAGCTCAAGGCTAGCGCTCTACCACTTGTGCCACAGTGCCACTTCCAGCTTTTTTCTTTTATCTGCTTATGTGGTGCTGAGGAATCAAACTCAGGCCTCATGCATGCAAGGCGAACGCTCTACCACTGAGCCACTTTCCCAGCCCCCGATTGATCTTAATTAATAGTTTATTAAGCATGGAAAGAATAATATTCCTTCAATGGCAGTATAATAAATACCTAAGATTTGGTCGGAATGTAGTAAGGGTCATTCAGTAATAGACAGCTCTGGCACTCTTTACCAATATATATTTATTTGTATACCACCATCTGGCGATCCATGTATCGCTGTTTTGGCCAAATATGGTACTCGAGCTCAGTATGTGGGAACAACCTGAAAGCTTCATTGTCTAGAAGCTGCCGTGCTCACACTCACCCATTCATGAATTGGGTCTGCTAGGCCCTGACTTCAGATCCCAGCACTGCTAAAAATTTAATCTTGGATTAAGAAGCTGAGTGTGACAAATGTTTTCCTTTTCTGGGAGAGTCCTGGGTGTCAGGCGTGATGGAGACCACATCTGCAAATGTAGATGCTATGTGATAGGATGTAAACAATGTAATAAATGGTATAGGTGTCATCAGAGTCAATAAAATATATGGTAAATAAATGAATAAAACAAAAAATACAATGAATAATCACACCAAACATAACATAGAATGAACATCTGTATGGAAGTTCAATCCTATCTTTAAAATGTATATAAGAAGTACGTTTTCCATGGCTGGGGCCTGAATTCAGGCCTAGGGAACAGGCCTGACTTTCTGGTCTTCAAGCACAGTGAGCTTCCCCTTTCCCCACAGTGCAACAGAGTTACCCAGACCCCAAGTTCAAATCACAGGTCTTGCAGACAAAAAATGTCACACATTCCAAGCCAGGGAGCTTCATTAGCATTTCACTTTGCCTTTATTTGATACATTTTGATTTTAAAACATGAGAGTTTTTTTTTCAAAAAAGGGGTTTAAACTTTTACATTTTAGCATAGCACATTGGTGTTTCTATTTTGGCCATCTGCCAAGAAGAGTGAGAATGAAAATAAGGACATCATTTCTCCCTAGAAGGTTGGGAGAGTTGATGTTATTTCTTTTTTTTGAGGGGGGGAGTTGGTCCTGGGGCTTGAACTCTGGGCTTGGGTGCTGTCCCTGTGCTCTTCTGTTCAAGGCGAGTACTCTACCTTTTGAGCCACAGCACCACTTCTAGTTTTCTAGTGGTTTATTGGAGATAAGAGCCTCATGAACTTTCTTGCCTGGGCTGGCTTTTAACCGTGACCCTGAGATCTTAGCCTCCTGAGTAGCTAGGATTACAGGCCTGAGTCATCAGCACCTGGCAATTGATGTTATTTCTATTTAGAGTTATTTCTGTAATTATAAACTGTCTGCAATTGTGTTGTGTGAGTTTCCCTCAGTGCCTACCATGAAATACACTAGGGGTGTCATACCACAAAAGGTTGGGTTTGTGAATAAAATCTCATTTCTGTGAAGAGAGTAGGTACTTGTAAGCATTTTGGGAATAAACTGGATTGTAAAATGAAAAACAAAAACATTGGGACTTTGATGTAGCCCAGCAGTGGAGTAGTTGCCTAAAGAGCATAAGACCCTGGAAGAAAAGTTTCTTAAGCTTAGAATGTTAGAAGTTTGTCTGAACAAACTTCTTTCTTTGGTGGTGGGGCTTGAACTCTGGGCTTGGGCATTATCCCTGTGCTCTTCAGATCAAGGAGTGCACTCTACCGCTTGAGCCATAGTGCCACTTCCAGTTTTCTAGTGGTTTAATGGAGATAAGGGTTTCACAGCCTTTCCTGCCAGATCAGGCCTTGAACCACCATCCTCAGATCTCTGCCTCCTGAGTAACTTGGATCATAGGCATGGGCCTCCAATGCCTAGCACATGAACAAATGTCTTAAAGATTGATTCTGAAGAAGGAAACTTGGAATATAATTTTAGAACAAATAATTTATAATGCCATGATTAAGGCACTAATTCAGAAGTATTTATTCATTGTCTGGTTTCTTAGTTTATTCACATATATATACACATTATTTATATATATATGCACATAATATATATACATTATTAATAAATACATATATATTACTAAAAACATAGCTTTGAAGTGTACCTAAGAACATATGTGCTCATGTAAAATTATTCAACTGCACAATTGATTTTTTTTCACTTTGGTTGGTACCCTAAATTAGGTGGGATTTGTGTACTGTTGTTTGTTCTCTGTTTTTGGAGGAGTTTTCTCCCCTTTATGCCCCAAAACCCCTTTCCCTGCATTTGAAGTCAGCTTGTTCTTTCTTGGCTTGGTTTTTCATAGCTGATTTTCTACCAATTCAGCCATCCCTGTAGCCTGGTTTTTGGCAATTTATTTGGAGACAACATCTCTCAGGCTTTTCTGCTTGGATTGGCTTTAAAACTTAATCTTCCACTTCTCACCTCTGAGTAGCTGGGATTACAGATGTGAACCACTGGGGTACCTAGGGATAAATTAGACTTTGGTTGGTGTTTTCATTCTGTTTTTCTATGCATGGGATGATCTACTATAGAATTTCTGTGAATGTCCTGGGTCTGAAGTAAGATATATAATGCATATGTAAATCTGTATAGTTCTCAGAAGATGTAATCAATTTAATACATAAGTATAATAATAGTCAATAAAAATAATGAATGAATGAATAATACAAAATTAAAATAAATACACTCAAAGCAATATGCAATAAACACATGTAGATATTAATCATTATTTGAAATGTGGATGAATATTACTTTAACAGGGCTGGGGATTGAATTCAGGCCTAGGGAACAGGCTTTGTCTTCAAAGCAGGTAAGTTTCTCTGTCCCCAACAGTGCATTAGAGTTACCCAGGCTCCGAGTTTAATTCCCAGGCATGACAGAAAAAAAAAGGCATGAATTCCAAGCCAGGAAGCTTCATTAGTTATATATATATATAAATATATATATATATATTTATATATATATGTATATGTATATATATGTGTGTGTATATATGTATACATATACATATATATACATATATATGTATGTATGTATGTATATACATATATATTGTTCATGGGACTTGAACTCTGGCCTTGGGAGCTGTTCTTGGGCTCTTCAGCTCAAGGTGAGCGCTCTACCACTTGAACCACAGCGCTACTTCACTACTTCCGGTTTTCTAGTGGTTTAATGGAGATAAGAGTCTCAAGGACTTTCCTGCTCCGACTGGCTTTGAACCGTAATTTTCAGATGTCAGCCCCCTGAATAGCTAAGGTTACAGGCGTGAGCCTTTGGTGCCCGACTATTTTTAATATTTTTAAATTATTTTATTTATTTATTTATTTATTGCCAAGCACGGGGATTGAACTCAGGTCGTGGCAACTCTGCCTCAGCTAATATCACCCTAGGCTGGGATGGTGGAGTCTCTGGACCCATAGCCCATCCTGGGATCCCAGGCCTCGGGGGCTGACAGGAAAACAAAATGAAAATGACACTGAAAAAAAATCACAAACTGTGGATGGATGGCTGTTTCTTGATTTTCCTTACTTGCATTGTGACCATTCTGGGTCCAAATGACAAGGCTGCGACCTGTAGGTCACCTAGCATTGCTGAAGGCTGGCAGGCTGGTAGCAAAGTCATAGGCCAACCTGGACACCTAGGCCCTGAGTTTGAATCCCGGTCATGCCAGTATAAAGGTCTGGAGAGCCTAAGAAACTATTGTCTGTCCCTAGGAACACCAGAGGTATGTGATCAATGTTATGGCTGGATGAGTAGTTCATCAATCAGTCTAGCATAAAATTAGACCTAATAATCACAGGACACAAATTGATTTTAATTCACAGTTATTATGCATTAAAAGAATATTATTCATTAAATGGAGTCCTCACTAAAGACTGAGAATCCGTAAGAACACAGTATATGTCATTTAATACTAGACAGACATCACTGGCAGTATCTAAATACCAATATATATTTATCTGTATACCACTGTCTGCATAGAAAGGTATTGCTGTTTTGGCCAAACCTGTGTCTCCATTCCAGGTCCTGGGATCCACTTGGCAGCTGAATGGTCTGGAGGCTGCTGTGCTGACCCTCACCCATTCATGAATTGAGCCTAGTTGGCCCTCAGTTCAGGTCCCAGCATTGCCAAAAATTTCATCTTGCAGTAAGATTCCAAGTGTGACACCTATTTTCCTTTTCTGTGCAAATGCTGGGTGTCAGGTATGATGTATATATTATGTCTGCAAAGCTACGTGCTACGGAATAGATTGGAATAAATGTAATAAATATTATAGGTGTACTCAGGATCAATAAAATAATTGGTAAATATATAAATAAATACTAAAATATAATTAAACACTTCAACAAACACGATATGGACTGAACATATGGATGTTAGTATATATCATATACTAAAAATTACTATAAATGTTATGTTCTCCAGGATTGGGGCTAGAATTCAGGCCTAGAGAACTGTCCTGAATTTCTTATCTTCCAGGAGGGTAAACTTCCCCTTTCCCCATAGTGCTCCAGATTAACTCAGACTCTGAGTTCAAATCTCAGGCCTAGCTGAATAAAAAGGTGGGCACAAATTCCAAGCCAGGGAGCTTCATTAGTCCTTTTACTATTTTTAGGTTTATTTATTTATTTATTTGCCAATCACAGGGCTTGAACTCAGGTCGTGGAAACTCTGCCTCAGCTAACATCACCCTAGGCTGGGATGGTGCAACCTCTGGACCCACAGCCCATCCTGGGATCCTAGGCCTTGGGGGCTGACAGGAAATCAAAATGAAAATGGCATCGAAAAAAAAAACTGTGAACTGCAGATGGTCAGTAGTTTCTCAGGTTTCCCTTCCTTTCATTGTGACCATTCCCGTGTCCAAGTGACATGGCTGCAACCTGTAGTTCACCTGGCATTGCTGAAGGCTGTCAAGTTGTCAACGAAGCCATAGGCCAACCTGGACACCTAGGCCCTGAGTTTCAATCCCAGTTATGCCACTTACAAAGGTCTGGAGAGCCTACAAAATTATTGCCTGTCCCTAGGAACACCAGAGGAATGTGATCAATGTCATGGTTGGATGAGTAGTTCATGAATCATTCTAGCATGAAATTAGACCCAATAATCCAGGACACCGATTGATTAAAATTCACAGTTTATTTTGCATTAAAAGACTACTATTGATTAAATGGGGCCCTCACTAAAGACCTGAGAATCCGTAGGAATGTAGTATATATCATTGAATACCAGATAGACATTTCTGACAATATCTAAATATCTAAATTTATATTTATTTATATACCATCATCTGCATAGAGAGTTATTGCTATTTTGGCCAAACCTGGGGCTTAATCCCAGACACTGGTATCCACTTGACAGTTGAACAGGCTAGCGGCTGCCATGATGACACTCACCCATTCATGAATTGGGCCTCCTTGGCCTTAGTCTTGGTCCCATCATTGCCAAAAGTTTCTTCCTGGTGTAATATTCCATGTGTGACACTTGTTTTCCTTTTCTGTGCAAGTACTGGGTGTCAGGTATGATGTACATAATATATCTGCAAAGCTACATGCTATGGAATAGATTGGAATAAATATAATAAATGTTATAGGTGCACTCACAGTCCATAAAATAAATGCTAAATCGATCTATCAATAATGAAATATAATGAATCACTCCAACAAACATAATATAGACTGAATATATATATGTAAGTATAAATCATATATTTAAAATTTCTATAAATGTTACGTTTTTCGGGCTGGTGCTTGAATTTAGGTCTAGGGAGGGGATGAGAAGTTAATGCATAATTCTCATAGGAAATGATATGCAAGACCTTTGGCACAATGATTATTTTTAATTAAGATTTCATGAAGTGTGACAATAATACTTGCATTCAAGAAATTGAGGCATTGGGAAAGATCCAAGAATTGGTACTCACATGGTAGATAGGATTCCAACACAGTTCGCCACATCTCCTACTCTATACAAATAGGTATTTATTAGCACAGAAGTTTCAGCATATGAATGGATGAATATCATGAACCAACCCCACTCCGGGGCTCAAGCTCAAGTTATGGAAATGGCCTAGCACCTTAGTGGCTCACAGGCTGATATGCTCACCTTGACCCATTCATCGATTTTGCCTGCTAGGCCCTGAGTTCAAATCCCAGTACTGCCAAAAGGTTCATTCTGATGTGAGAAGTTTTCCTGTCCTGTGAAAGTCCTGCACCTAAGTGAGGATGGAGAATGCTATATAGGAAATTCTATAGCCATGGGAATAGGTTGTCATCCATGGCAGCACAGATATACCTGTCACCATACTCAATAAAATACACAATA
>NW_012286755.1:0-2184 GCF_000151885.1 Dipodomys ordii
TCATTCCTCTTCTTGTCACTATAGGATGATACTGTAAGGAAGTGGCCAGTCCCCTCCTTGGCTTGCATACCCACACTGTCTGACCACAACAAATCCATTTCTATAAACTCATAAGTTCTTAGTAAGTATGAAGGTGTCTTCTCAGAAATTGCATGCCACGTTTTAGGCTCCTGTCTGTCTTCACCTGTAGCCTAGCATACTTTCCTTGGGCAGATTACTGAGTTTTTCTGAAACTTCACCAGCAATTTGAGAAGAGTAAGGGTTGGACTCAGGTCTTAGCCTACTACTTTCCTGATATCCAGGAGTCCCACAAGTACAAGAGAGTATTCTGCCCTCACCTGGGAGGTCCATGTTTAGCACATGATGGTATCGGGTCAGGTCCCATAGTGCTCCACCTGGCATTGAAATGCTTTTTTGTCCATTTTACTATGCTGTGTCCACCTATCCCTACCTGATTAAGGGTAGATCTTTAAGCTCATTGTGAGTTATTACTGAAGAAGGTGACTTGCTAACAATTAAATGCTAATTCTACCACTAAAGAATCCTTATTTCCAGGAAAATGTTAAGATCATTGTAAACAATAATCTGGGGGAATGTGTGGAGGTGCAATGGTATGGGAGGATGAGGGTCAACTAGAGGAAAGACTAAGTAAATATGGATAGGTAAACACCATCTAACCAAATGGCATTTTAGAAGTGGAATCTTTGTACTGAATGTTGACAGTGGTAGAATTCTTGATGGTTCATTGTGTTTAGAAAGATAAAAATTGGTTTGAAGTCTCTGCAACATAAGCATGTGCAACTTAATATTATCAGTGTACACAACAAGTACATGAGTACATGAAGTTGTACACATACACACACATACACAAAGTTGGAATTGAAGAGATGTTATTAGTACAGACCTGGGACTAAAGGGCCTGTGCTACAAGCAGCACAAGGTGACTTATACTATGAAAGCTCTTGCTCATATTGTATGCTCACCGTAAGCCATACTTCCAGCCCTTCTTTTGTGATTATTTTGAAGGTGGGATCTCAAGACTTTTCTGCTTAGGCTGGTCTCAGAGCCACCATCCTCCAGATTTAAGCCTACCTATTAGCTAAGATCACAGGTATGAGCCACCAATCCTGGCACACTGCTTGTGTGTTTAAGTGGAAAATGGTTAACAGGGGGCTGGGAAGGTGGCTCAGTGGTAGAGTGCTTGCCTTGCATGCATGAAGCCCTGGGTTCGATTCCCCAGCACCACATAAGCAAAAAGAAAAAAAGCCGGAAGTGGCACTGTGGCTCAAATGGTAGAGCACTAGCCTTGAGCTGAAGAGCTGAAGGACAGCGCCCAGGCCCAGAGTTCAGGCCCCACAACCGGACCCAAAAAAGAAAAGAAAAGAAAATGGTTAACAGCCTTGAATCAGTCATGTCATTCACACTCTTGGCAAAATTCAGGAACTCCTTTTATTGTCTTGCACATCCAGTCATTTGGAAAAGTGAAAAGCACAAGTCAGGAAAGACTCCCTAGTAACAAACAGATGTGTATGGAGCTAGCTGGGAAGAGGACCACCATGACCTTGTGCTGGCTAGAGACAGATGGCTCCAGTTAGACCAGATGGAGAGAACCAGATAAGGACATGAATAGAATGTAATGGAAGAGAACGATGTTAGAGCTATTGGCTGACTTTCAAAGGGCAGAAAACAAAAAGAAGTAATGAGACTAGGCATGGTGGTACATGCCTATGATCTGCATACAAAGGTAGCTTAGCCCAAAGTCCTACTTAAATTAGACCCTATCTCAAAAAAGAGAAGTTACTGAGAGAACAGAGTGGAACACTATCACTGAGTTCTCTGGACCTGAACATGTTGGTATATACTATTGAAAATATACTTCTATTGGCTATCAGGACTAGGCTGTGGCTTCCCTACTATATGTTGAGAAAGAAAATGATGCTCTAAGATGGGAAAATTCAGTGGTCCTAGGGCCCTTCTCCTTTATCCACTCTCACTTGTCTGCCTTGAAGAACTGACTTAATATAAAGACAAGGTTTAGTGAGATTTCTGATAAGTGTTTACTTATAGTAGATCCTTTTCCCCCAAAGAGAGGCTGCTTAGTCAACCTGTGGATTAGCAGAACATTCCACACTCTTCAGATGTTCATGACCTGTCCAAGACTGTGCTCAAATGCCAGCCTCACTT
>NW_012286756.1:0-5829 GCF_000151885.1 Dipodomys ordii
AATATAGATCTTTATAGAGTGCCAGAGATGTGTATACACATATTCAGTTATATATGTTACATTCCTACCAAATCTTAGGTATTTATTATGCCTCCATGTAATATTATTTTCATCATTAATGAATTATTAATTAAATTAAATCGATCACTTTCCTGGAATTATTGTGTCCATGTAATTAATAGTATTATTTTAATGTGTCAAAATATTCATTAAAATCCATCAGCCTCCTAAAATCACTCTAATTTTATAGTAGTATCATTCAGGAAAAACTAATTCAATCTTGACATTCACAACCTTCCAATGGTATTCCTATGAATAGGAATGAGACCCTTAGGATCTCCCTCCATTGGTAAGGGTCAGGACCCGGCTTCAAACCCAGGGCCTATGTTGCCATGTTGGACTGTGGCTTCCCTGGAAGCCCGCCAGCCTTCAGCAATGCCAGGTTACCGACACTTTTCAGTCATGTCATTCAAACCCAGGAAGATCACCTTGCAAAGAAAACAAATGTAAAACCTACAGATATCTGCAAAGTTGCCATTGTTTTTTTTTTCCTGTGTCTTTTTTTTTCCCTGTCAGCCTTTGGGGCCCAAGATCCAGGTTCAGCTGTGGGTCCAGTGGCTGCACCCTAGCCTAGAGTGATCGAAGCTGAGGCAGAGTTGCAGCGACCTGAGTTCAAGCACTGTCTTGACAAAATAAAAATACATACATACATACATACATTAAAAATATATAAAATTTTTGAGGCTCCTTGGCTTGGAATTCATGCCATTTTATTTCTGCCAGGCCTGGGATTTGAATTCAGGGTCTGGGTAAATCTGCAGCATTGTGGGAGAAGGGGAAGCTCATCATGCTGGAAGACAAGAAAGTCAGGCCTGTCTCCAGGGCCTGAATTCAAGTCCTAGCACTCCTATACATTTTAAATACATGATTTATATTTACATACACATGTTTACTGCATATTGCAGTTAGTGTAGTTATTCATTTTATTTTGTTTTATTTATTTATTATATATTTTAGTGAGTGTGATTACACATATAACATTTTTTACATACTAATACATAGGACATAGATTTGCCTGTGTATTAGACATCATTCCTGAGACCCCGGATTTTCACCAATTAGGAAAACAAGTGGGACAATTGGCTTCTTCCATCAGGATTAAGTTTTTGGCAGTTCTGTGATTTGAACTCCGGGCCTAGAAGACCCACATCATGAATGGGTCAATGTTAGCACACCAGTCTGATGCAAGTGAAGTTGTCAGGCAACTTTGAGGACCTGAGATCAAGCCCTAGGGGTGGCCACTATATAAACACATAGATATGTAGATTTCAGTGTGTGTGTGTGTATTTACATATGTATATGCATCCATAAATGTATACAGAGACAGATAGACATTTATGTAGATTCTAGTGTATAACTCTATATAAAGTGATGTCTATATCTTACTTTTATATATTCTAATACTACCAATTATTTGGTCTAAAATTATGCCTCCATTAATTAATCACAGCACAAGACTTAATAGATATTAAATTAATCAATGACCTGTATTTATTGCATACAAACTTATAGAATGACTAGCTAATCAGTAATTCAATTAGTACATTTCAAACATCCTATTAGTGTTCCTATACATAGGAACAAGATTCCTAGGATCTTCAGCAGTGTGTAAGTGTCAGTCCCAGAATCCAACTCAGGGCATAGGTGTGTGAGTTGAGCTTCACTAACAGCCCACCAGCCTTCAGCCATGCAAGGTCACGTTCAATTTTCAAGCTGAGTCATTGAGAACCAGGATGGTCACAGTGCAAAGGAAACAAAGGTAAAATAGTTATGTAAAACTTCCTGGTTTTTTCCTCCTCCATTTGTGTTGGTTTGATTTTTTTTTGCCAGTGCTGGGAGTTGAACTCAGTCCTAGGATCCCTGGATCATCTGTGGGTGTAAAAGCTGCACCCCAGCCTAGAGTAATTACGGTTTAAGGCACAATAAAATGCTTTCTTGAGCAAAAAGTGCTCAGGGAAAATGTCTAGGTTCACAGCTCAAGCCTCAGGACCTGCCACACAAAAAAAGAGCCAGTAACTCCATGTGTCTGTGTATGAATGCATGTATTTCTCTTGGTGAACATCCAGATTCTCTATGAAGAAAAGCACCCAGCTAGGAAATTTGCTTTGAATAGAATGATTTCATAGCACAGAGAGTGCTTTCAAAACAGTGCATGTGCTGGGGCTCCCCTCACTATTCCCAGTGTAGCCTGAGTGTTTCTGTGCACCCCAGGCTGCTGGAGGAAGTCTGCCTCATTGCTGGAACAAGCAGACAGAAAGCCTCACTCCTGTGCAGCTTTGTAACAATTCATCTGGGGGCAATTGGTGAGGATGAATGTGGGTGGGTTCTGAAGTCCAGGAGAAAAAGGTCTCTTTGTACACCAAGGTCTTTCTCTCCCCAGTGCTGTGTTTTGACAGGAAGCTTTCATTTGTGCCACCTCCCATGGCAGACCTGGGTGATGTCTCTGAGCTCTTCAGCTCAAGCTCTACCACTTGAGCTACAGCACTCCTTCAGGCTTTCTGGTGGTTCACTGGAGATAACCATATCAAGGGATTTCCTGCCCAGGCTGGTTTGGACCCTGATCCTCAGCTCTCTGCCTCCTGAGTAACTAGGATGACAGGCATGAGTCAGCAGCGCTGGCTTCCACTTCAAGTTGCTAAGTGGTGAGTAAGAGATAATAGTCTCATGGGACCTTTTGTGTCCGGGATAGTTTTGAACCCAGATCCTCAGATCTCAGCTTCCTGAGTAGGCAGGATGACAGACCTCTGCTACAGATACCTAGGGTCCTTGGCTCTACATGATAGGGCACTAGCCATGAGCCCAACAGGGAAGGGTCAGTGCCTAGGCCCTGAGTTCAACATTCAAAACCGAGAAAAATAATCCAGGAGACAACTCATTAGAGTTCAATACATACATAATTTTGGCCCTGACATGGAGACATATTTGAGCCTCAACTTTCTCATGTGCACAATCATCTTACTTGTGGAGCTCTTACAAGGACCAGATGAAAGAATGCACCCCGTGAAGGACTCAGCACAAAACAACTCATGAAGGTCTCATCACATAGCTGTATCCCACAAGCTGTCTAGAATTAGGGTGTTTTCATCAGTATCACCATTCTTTCAGAAACATGTCACAAACTGTACAAAGTTCATATCTAATGGCTTACAGGGGTGGGGGTTTTGTGGGGGGGGAGTTAGCCATGGGGATTTCACTCAAAGTTGGGGCTACTGTCCTAAGATCTTTAGCTCAAGGCTAGAGCTCTAACACTTTGAGCCACAGCTCAGAGTTTCTCAGACTTCCTGCCAGGGCTGGGTTTTAAACCCACCAGTGTCAGATCTCAGCCCCTGGGTATCTTAGATGAAAGGGGTGAATGAGCCAGCAGCATCTGGTTCCATGGAGCTGGGTTGCAGTGGTTTACCTCTGGCTAAGTCAGGTTAGATGGCAGCTGTCAACACCAGACTCCCAGCTTGCTCTGTGATGAGGTATTTGCAGTCCTATCCTTATATCATTGTGCTCAGAAAATTCTTTTTTTTGGTGCCAGTCTTGAGTCTTGAGTAAGTGTCTGGACACAGTCCCTAAGCTTTTATGCTCAAAGCTAGTGCTCAACTGCTTGAGTGACAGCACAACTTCTGAATTTTTCTGGGCATGTGGTAGTGAGGAATAGAAACCAGGGCTTTGTATGTACTAAGGGAGCACTCTACCACTGAGCCCCAGGAGTGACAAGTGTATAAACAAATAAACGTGTAGATTGGTAGATAGATAGATAGATAGACAGACAGACAGATAGATGTATATGTATAAAACAAGAGAGATGTCTGTATATTATGAAATTGCATATACGATATTACTACTATTGGCAACTAAGTTATTCCTTCCTTTTTTAAGTATCATGACTGAATACATAATAAAGTAATAATTGAAAATTAGTTAATGTAGTATAATTGTGTATAATCTTATAATATGAAAATCATACACTAACTTCTAATTTAATTGTTACTTTTATAACATTCCATTTGTACAGATGTATCATCAGAATGTATTTCTTTGAACCTCCGACCATTCATTAGTGGCAGTCCTGGGATTTGACCTCCAGGCCTAGGTCGCCAGTTTTGGCTATGGCTTCCCTAATAGCCTGCCAAACATCAGCAATGCAAGATCATGTGCACTTTCTGGGCCTTGTCATTTAGACCCAGGATGGTCACAACACAAAGGAAAAAAATTAGTAAAACCACCCCCTTGAACTTCTCAGTTTTATCCTTCTCCTTATTATTATTTTATTCCCAGCCCCAGGGTCAGCTGTGGCAGAGGTGCCAAGACCTAAGTGCTTGGCCAAAATAAAATAAAATAAATAAATAAATAATAAGGCCCTGACTTGGAATTTGCACCATTTTTCTGGCAGGCTTGGGATTTGAACTCAGGGTCTGGGTAACTCTGTGGCATTGTCCTTGAAGATAAGAAATTCAGATCAAGTCCCAGGGCTTGAATTCAAGCCTCAGCACTGGAAAAAATAATATTCATATATGAGATCTATTTACATACATGGGTTTACTGCGTATGGCGTTTACTACCCTTATTTATTTAGCATTGTTACACATATAACACTTCATTTATTACATCATATCACCTAGATTATGTTTGCATTTGGATTATACATTATACTGAGACCCAGGACTTTCACACAGAAGGAAAAAATATGTGTCAAAGTTGGCTTCTTACTCCATGAATAAATTTTTGGCCTTGCTGGGATTTCAACTCATGGCCTACAATGCCCAATCCATAAATGGGATCACAGTCTTAGCACACCAGCCTCCAGAAAACAGAGCTGCCAGGAAGTTCTGAAGACCTTTGATCAAGTCACACTAGTACCCAATATATACATTAATAGATATGTGTGTATATATATATATATGTATATATATAGATATATACTGAGAGAGGGAATGTGATGATATTAAATTATATATATATAATTATCAATTATTAGTTATTACATTATGCCACCATTTAATGAAGTATCATGGTTGAATACTTATACAAGCATTAATTAAAAATTAGTCAAAATCCTTCAATTAGGGGAATCATACCATGGTGCTAGAATGGAAGATATAAATCCAATAATATTTGTGTGGCATTCTAAAATAGAATCATGAATTAACTGCAAATTTAATTATTACTTTTATAATATTTCATTAGCATTCACACGAATAGGAATGAGTTTGTCAGGGTCTCCCTCCATTTGTGGGTGGCAATCCTAGCAATCAAACTCCAGGGTAGTTTACTTCTAATGCAAACCCTTGGAATGACACAGTGAAGATTTCAGATTGTCATGGTTTAAAAAAGAACAAGAAAAGAAAGCTAGGTGTCAGTGGCTCCTGCCTGTAATCCTAGCTCCTCAGGAGGCTGAGATGTAGAGAATGCCAACTTGAATTCAGCCAGGGCAGGAAAGTAGGCGACACTTATTTCTAAGAGATCACAGGGAAAAACAACAACAACAACAACAACAAAAAACATGAGTGGGATCGTGACTCGAGTTGCAGAGTACTGCCCTTGAGCAAAAGGAACTCAGGTTCATAGTTCAACCCCAGACCTGCCCCCCCTCCAAAAAAAAGGCAGCAGTAACTCCATGTCTCTGTGTATGGATGGATGATATATGAATGATGGGCATTCAGCAGGTTGTCCATGCTCAGCCCACCCAACTTGGGCAAGCTGGGACAAGCCCTCAGAGTTGCTAGGCTGTAGGAGTGGTCGAAGGTTCTGGATCCATATTCTCTATCCCTCTGTAGTATG
>NW_012286757.1:0-16511 GCF_000151885.1 Dipodomys ordii
TCAAATGTCTAGGTTCACAGCTCAAGCCTCAGGACCTGCCACACAAAAAAAGATGCCAGTAACTCCATGTGTCTGTGTATGAATGCATGTATTTCTATTGGTGAACATCCAGATTCTCTATGAAGAAAAGCACCCATCTAGGAAATTTGCTTTGAATAGAATGATTTCATAGCACAGAGAGTGCTTTCAAAACAGTGCATGTGCCGGGGCTCCCCTCACTATTCCCAGTGTAGCCTGAGTGTTTCTGTGCACCCCAGGCTGCTGGAGGAAGTCTGCCTCATTGCTGGAACAAGCAGACAAAAAGCCTCACTCCTGTGCAGCTTTGTAACAATTCATCTGGGGGCAATTGGTGAAGATGAATGTGGGTGGGCTCTGAAGTCCAGGAGAAAAAGGTCTCTTTGTACACCAAGGTCTTTCTCTCCCCAGTGCAGTGTTTTGACAGGAAGCTTTCATTTGTGCCACCTCCCATGGCAGACCTGGGTGCTGTCTCTGAGCTCTTCAGCTCAAGCTCTACCACTTGAGCTACAGCACTCCTTCAGGCTTTCTGGTGGTTCACTGGAGATAACCATATCAAGGGATTTCCTGCCCAGGCTGGTTTGGACCCTGATCCTCAGCTCTCTGCCTCCTGAGTAACTAGGATGACAGGCATGAGTCAGCAGCGCTGGCTTCCACTTCAAGTTGCTAAGTGGTGAGTAAGAGATAATAGTCTCATGGGACCTTTTGTGTCCGGGATAGTTTTGAACCCAGATCCTCAGATCTCAGCTTCCTGAGTAGGCAGGATGACAGACCTCTGCTACAGATACCTAGGGTCCTTGGCTCTACATGATAGGGCACTAGCCATGAGCCCAACAGGGAAGGGTCAGTGCCTAGGCCCTGAGTTCAACATTCACAACCGAGAAAAATAATCCAGGAGACAACTCATTAGAGTTCAATACATACATAATTTTGGCCCTGACATGGAGACATATTTGAGCCTCAACTTTCTCATGTGCACAATCATCTTACTTGTGGAGCTCTTACAAGGACCAGATGAAAGAATGCACCCCGTGAAGGACTCAGCACAAAACAACTCATGAAGGTCTCATCACATAGCTGTATCCCACAAGCTGTCTAGAATTAGGGTGTTTTCATCAGTATCACCATTCTTTCAGAAACATGTCACAAACTGTACAAAGTTCATATCTAATGGCTTACAAGGGTGGGGGTTTTGTGGGGGGGGAGTTAGCCATGGGGATTTCACTCAAAGTTGGGGCTACTGTCCTAAGATCTTTAGCTCAAGGCTAGAGCTCTAACACTTTGAGCCACAGCTCAGAGTTTCTCAGACTTCCTGCCAGGGCTGGGTTTTAAACCCACCAGTGTCAGATCTCAGCCCCTGGGTATCTTAGATGAAAGGGGTGAATGAGCCAGCAGCATCTGGTTCCATGGAGCTGGGTTGCAGTGGTTTACCTCTGGCTAAGTCGGGTTAGATGGCAGCTGTCAACACCAGACTCCCAGCTTGCTCTGTGATGAGGTATTTGCAGTCCTATCCTTATATCATTGTGCTCAGAAAATTCTTTTTTTTGGTGCCAGTCTTGAGTCTTGAGTAAGTGTCTGGACACAGTCCCTAAGCTTTTATGCTCAAAGCTAGTGCTCAACTGCTTGAGTGACAGCACAACTTCTGAATTTTTCTGGGCATGTGGTAGTGAGGAATAGAAACCAGGGCTTTGTATGTACTAAGGGAGCACTCTACCACTGAGCCCCAGGAGTGACAAGTGTATAAACAAATAAAGATAGATAGATAGATAGATAGATAGATAGACAGACAGACAGACAGATAGATGTATACGTATAAAACAAGAGAGATGTCTGTATATTATGAAATTGCATATACAATATTACTACTATTGGCAACTAAGTTATTCCTTCCTTTTTAAGTATCATGACTGAATACATAATAAAGTAGTAATTGAAAATTATTTAATGTAGTATAATTGTGTATAATCTTATAATATGAAAATCATACACTAACTTCTAATTTAATTGTTACTTTTATAACATTCCATTTGTACGGATGTATCATCAGAATGTATTTCTTTGAACCTCCCACCATTCATTAGTGGCAGTCCTGGGATTTGACCTCCAGGCCTAGGTCGCCAGTTTTGGCTATGGCTTCCCTAATAGCCTGCCAAACATCAGCAATGCAAGATCATGTGCACTTTCTGGGCCTTGTCATTTAGACCCAGGATGGTCACAACACAAAGGAAAAAAATTAGTAAAACCACCCCCTTGAACTTCTCAGTTTTATCCTTCTCCTTATTATTATTTTATTCCCAGCCCCAGGGTCAGCTGTGGCAGAGGTGCCAAGACCTAAGTGCTTGGCCAAAATAAAATAAATAAATAAATAAATAATAAGGCCCTGACTTGGAATTTGCACCATTTTTCTGGCAGGCTTGGGATTTGAACTCAGGGTCTGGGTAACTCTGTGGCATTGTCCTTGAAGATAAGAAATTCAGATCAAGTCCCAGGGCTTGAATTCAAGCCTCAGCACTGGAAAAAATAATATTCATATATGAGATCTATTTACATACATGGGTTTACTGCGTATGGCGTTTACTACCCTTATTTATTTAGCATTGTTACACATATAACACTTCATTTATTACATCATATCACCTAGATTATGTTTGCATTTGGATTATACATTATACTGAGACCCAGGACTTTCACACAGAAGGAAAAAATATGTGTCAAAGTTGGCTTCTTACTCCATGAATAAATTTTTGGCCTTGCTGGGATTTCAACTCATGGCCTACAATGCCCAATCCATAAATGGGATCACAGTCTTAGCACACCAGCCTCCAGAAAACAGAGCTGCCAGGAAGTTCTGAAGACCTTTGATCAAGTCACACTAGTACCCAATATATACATTAATAGATATGTATATGTATATATGTGTGTGTGTATATATATAGATATATACTGAGAGAGGGAATGTGATGATATTAAATTATATATATATAATTACCAATTATTAGTTATTACATTATGCCACCATTTAATGAAGTATCATGGTTGAATACTTATACAAGCATTAATTAAAAATTAGTCAAAATCCTTCAATTAGGGGAATCATACCATGGTGCTAGAATGGAAGATATAAATCCAATAATATTTGTGTGGCATTCTAAAATAGAATCATGAATTAACTGCAAATTTAATTATTACTTTTATAATATTTCATTAGCATTCACACGAATAAGAATGAGTTTGTCAGGGTCTCCCTCCATTTGTGGGTGGCAATCCTAGCAATCAAACTCCAGGGTAGTTTACTTCTAATGCAAACCCTTGGAATGACACAGTGAAGATTTCAGATTGTCATGGTTTAAAAAAGAACAAGAAAAGAAAGCTAGGTGTCAGAGGCTCCTGCCTGTAATCCTATCTCCTCAGGAGGCTGAGATGTAGAGAATGCCAACTTGAATTCAGCCAGGGCAGGAAAGTAGGAGACACTTATTTCTAAGAGATCACAGGGAAAAACAACAACAACAACAACAAAAAAAAAAAAACATGAGTGGGATCGTGACTCGAGTTGCAGAGTACTGCCCTTGAGCAAAAGGAACTCAGGGACAGGGCCTAGGTTCATAGTTCAACCCCAGACCTGCCCCCCCTCCAAAAAAAAGGCAGCAGTAACTCCATGTCTCTCTGTATGGATGGATGATATATGAATGATGGGCATTCAGCAGGTTGTCCATGCTCAGCCCACCCAACTTGGGCAAGCTGGGACAAGCCCTCAGAGTTGCTAGGCTGTAGGAGTGGTCGAAGGTTCTGGATCCATATTCTCTATCCCTCTGTAGTATGTGAACCTAGACCTCTGGGGCCTGGTGGCTCTCATTCATTCATCATTCCTCATTGCCGAGTCATAGACTGGTCCTAAATCTCGGCAAAGATATGAAATAGTCAGTGATTTCTATGCCAAATGGGGTAAGCCAATAAATCCCACCCTCATAACTCCAGTTACAATTCAGCCTTGGGCTGTGAATGTGGCTTAGTGGTAGAGTGCTTACCTAGCATGCACAAAGTTCTGGGTTCAATTTCTCAGTACCACAGAAACAGAGAAAGCCAGAAGTGGCACTGTGGCTATCCTTGAGCAAAAGAAGCTCAGGAGCATGCCCAGACCCTGAGTTCAAGCCCGATGACCGGCAAAAAAAAAAAAGTGAGCCTGGTGAGACATATTCTTCTGGGACTCAAGTGGTAGAGTGCTAGCCTTGAATGAAAAAAACTGAGGGACAGAGCCCAGGACCTGAGTTCAAGCCCTAGTACCAAGATGCACCCACACACACAGGAAGGTGGTAATGATGAGCTGAGCCAGAACTGGGGGCAGTCCTGAGGCATAGTCACAGTAAACTCTTAAGCCAGATCATGTGGTTTCTCCCTAAGTCCTTCTTGGGCTGAGGGGTCTGGGCCAAGGCAGTAAGCTCCAGGGAACCCGCCCCTCCATCCATGCATGGGGCCACAGGACCAAATGAAAGAACACTACGCATACTCTTTTGTAGTTGGCCCATGATTGCAGACCTTCATTTGCCCCCAAGCACTGGTGAGGAAAGAAGGGCTCTGAGCCCTGGGACTCCAGGCTGCTGCTAGAAGTAGCATCCAGCCGGCTGTGGATTTGTGAGCACACAAGTCTTTCATGAGCCCAACTCAACACCCCCTCCCCCGAGGTGTGCCTGACAGATTTGCACTCTTGTGATCCCTGTATGAGCAGGCATTACCTGCCGTGCCATCTTGCAGCTTCTGCCCCTCCTGGCCCAGATCTCAGCCTCCTGAGTAGCTAGGAAAATGAGAGCTTGAGCTATCACTATCCTTCTTGGCTAAAGACAGAGTATCTCTCTACCAGCCTAGCACCCATCTACAGTTACCCCTCCTACTCCACCCCTACACCTCCAGACTGCAAAGGAATCATACCCTTCCCTGAGGTCAAAGAAATATGATCAGGTTTGAGCTTTATGTTCTCCACATAGTCAGGGGCTTCTGGGAGCTGAAGTGTACTGTAGTTCAAGTGCTAGAGCACCAATCTTATGTAAACAAGCTAAAGGATACCACCTAGGCTCTGAGTTCAAGCCCCGGTAAATTCACAAACACACACACACACACACACACAAAGCACACACAAAAACATCCTTAGTAGGTCCCAATGTCTTATACCAGCAATCCTAGCTATGTAAGAAGCTGAGCTCTTAGGATGGCAGCTTGAAGCCAGCCCAGGCAGGAAAGTCCGTGAGACTCTTCTCTCCACTAAACTACTAAAAAAGATGAAAGATGAGCTGTGGTTCAAGTGGTAGAATGTTAGCTATGAGCAATGGAAGCTCAGGGACAGTGCCTAGGCGCTGAGTTCCAGCTCGAAGACATTTTAAAGACAACCTTTTCCCCCACCCCACCCCCAATCAGGCCATAAATCCAGATTTTGGTTCCCTGGATCTCACTTCCACTCCTGCCACTTTCACAGCACTGCCACAAGTGGCCGGTGTGGGGCCAGCACTGAATTAAGAAGTGAACGTACAACAAGGGGGGGGCATAGCCAGGTCAAGGCTAATGCCCCAGAACATTGAGGTATTGGCCATACTAGTCTCTCATGCCCCAGTTCCCTGGACCTAGAATCTAAAGTGTGTGCATCTGTATTCTGGGCATCCAGAATTGTCTAGAAGGACCTGAGCAGCAAAGCTGGGGGGAGGGGGGGAAATAGACTTTCCTGTGACAAGGTATGTTGACATTTCCTAGACAATGACGGATACTTCCAAGCCACCTTGGCCTCACCTCACATGTAACCCCGGATCCTCCTTACTTGGGCGGCCTTCAGTCAGCCATCAAGCTCGAGTTGGCCAGAGCCACGGGAAAACTTCCATTCCCCACTCCACTGCCAGCGTGCAGGGAGGGATGTGCAGCCAGAGACCCAGCTGAGGAAAAGTCAGGACATCGCATGACTGAGGCCTCCCAGAGGCAAGGGAGACCCTATGCTAGCTGGCCATGGTGACCCAGAATACAGAATCCCCTGGACTTGCCCAAAGATTTGTACAGGCTGGACTTAGGCCCCAAAGAAAAACTGGAATGCAGGCCTCTGGCAATTTAGGACTCATTATAGACCCTGATAGGGGGTTAAAGGGCAAGGTCAGTGTGGAGGAGGGGCAACATCCAAGGTCAGAAAGAGGCAGACAGGCACCCAGGAAGGAGACAGAGAGAGGCCAAGGAAAAATACACACACACACACACATACACACACACACACACACAGTTAGCCCAAGGCCTCAGCAGTCCATGAGCACCCTGAACATCCCACACCCAAGAAGATGGCACTACCATCCTCAGACCAAGTGTAGACAAAACTCAGGACATCTCACACATCTGGAATGGCTCATAACACATCTTGGCATTTCCTAAATGTACATACCACTATGCAGAAAACTCAGCTACTTTATTTTTGGTTGTCAGTCATGGGGTTTGAACTCTGGGCCTGCATGCAATCCCTTAGCTCTTGAGCTGAAGGTGGGCGCTCTACCACTGAAGCCACAGTACCACTTCTGGCTTTCTAGTGGTTCACTGGAGATAAAGTCTCACACATTTTCCTGCCCAAGCTGGCTTTGAACCACGATCCTCAGATCTCAGCCTCCTGAGTAGCTAGGATGACAGTTGTGAGTCACCGGCAATGACCGGCTTCAGCCACCTTCTAATACCAAGGGAAAACCCAACTCATCAAGACACAAACCACATGTAACCCTACACTTCAGACTTTGTCACCAGCATTCAAAACCATTCTTCCATGAATGGAGAGCATATAATTGACACTGCCATCCCACCCCTGCTCTCATTCACCCACTCCCTGCCTACCACAGGCCACAACCTCTGGAGTTCTTGGTAAGGCACCACCCACACTGTTACGGCTTCATACTGGGGCAAACCCGGGGAGGCCAGCATCTGGTCTCCCAACCATAGCAACCCCACTGCTTCAACATCTCTTGCAATCAAGGAAGGGATGCCTTTCTTTCTTTCCTGTTTTTTTTTCTTTTATTTTTCTACTTTTTTGGTTGAGGGGCTTGAACTCAGGACTTGGGTACTGTCCCTGATGTCGATTTTTCTTCAAGGCCAGTGCTCTACCACTTGAGCCACAGTGCCAATTCCAGTTGGATTGGAGATGAGCTTCTTGTGACACTTTCCTGGGAAATGAGATCCACTGGATCTCAGCCTCCCGAGTGGCCAGGATGACAGGTGTGGGATGAGAGGGGTGAGCGACTGGCTTAAGGTGTCTAGTCCTTCAGAATTTCCACCTACTCCTCCTCTAGAAGCTACCACCTAGACACCCCTCTACCTCCCTCAGGGACAGCAAAGGGAGGCTCAGAATTTGGGTGGGGCCATGGGGATTAAAGGGCCCCCTCACATCACTAGCCCTCTCTAAGCTCCCATCTGCCTCCTCCTGATTGCCTGGTCTTCCAGGGCAGATCTGACCCACAAGGAGTTCTGGGGCCTGCCCTATATCCTCCTGCCCCACCCAACCAGTACCTGAGGATTTCTGGGGTCAGCTGCTCCATGTCCTGGGGGAAGACTTTGGGAGGGTTGCTGATAAATGGATCCAGGGGTGCCCAGGGCAAAAGGAGTATCCAGCTCCCCTCTGTCAAAGGAGACACAAAGCACGGATGGATCTACTAAGAGCTTCAGGGCATAGCCATCAACCTGTCACAAAGGTCCCTGGGAGAACTGTTTTATGGTGACAGCCCTGGGGCCTGAGATCGGGACCCCGGCACTGTCCGCTGTCCCCGACTTTCTTTGTCTCCAGGGGAGGGCTCTTTCACCTGAGCCACAGTGCCACTTCCAGCTTTTTCTGTGTATGCAGGACCTAGGAATCCAACCTGTACTTTCCTGCGAGCTTGATGAGCCCTTTACCTCTAAGACACAATTCCAGCCCTGGATAGCTGTTCTTCTATGATCCCTCAGACCTGTATAGGGATAGTCTCGCACATCTATACCAAGTCGCACATATATACCGAGTCTCTCACCAGCAGCCCTGGCTGGAAATGAACATGCTCTGCTGTGTTGTCCATCATATTCAGCACCTTTGCTCTCTGTGCTTCCTGTCAGATCCTCCTACTTAAGCAAAACCCCCTTTTCAAGTGCTGCCTCCAAGAAGACCATTCCGATCACCTCGGCAGAGCTGGAGCCTCTCCACTCTTCAGGCTGCCAGCCTTGTAAGACTCTGCCTTCCAGCCAATGTGAGTTGACAGTGCACAAAGGGAAAGGCCTGGATTCCACCACCGGATTTCTGAAGGCCCTGATACACCACCCAGGGACAGGTTTTGTATCACACTCCATGAGAGGGGACTCGAGGCCCAGGCAATCTGTGGGCAAAAAGATGGGGCCATTTCTTTGTGTGGGCTTGAACTGAGGATCTGGGAGCTGTCTCTCTGAGTTTTATTGTTCAAGGCTGGTGCTCTACCACTTGAGCCACAGCTCCACTTCTAGCTTTTTGGTGGTTCCATGGAGAGTAGAGTCTCACAAGCTTTCCAGCTTATGGCTGGCTTCAAGCTGTGATCCTGAGATCTAAACCTCCGGAGTAGCCAGAATGACAGGCATGAGCCTGAGCCTCAGGTGATGGGCACCAACGGCTTTTTTGTTGTTGTTGTTCCTGTTTATCTCCTGTCAACTAGCAAGCCCAACTTAAAATAATCAGTTACAGGGGATCAAAATTCTCTCCTAGGTCAGTTAATCCAAGGAGATAAAGTGTCTTTGGAAAAGGCTAGTCTGAGTTGGTTTAGGGGTGTTTGTGTGTTCGTATGTGTGTGTGTGTGTGTGTGTGTGTGTGTGTGTGTGTGTGTGTGTGAGTAAAAGTGTCCGGGATACCTACCCTCATCTCTGCAGTGCCTCATCCTCCCAGCAGGGAGTGCATCCAGGATCCTGACCCCAAGGAAGGTGGAGGGGTACCTAAGGTCACATCCAGGGGGATGATCCGAATTCTCTCCTGCAGCCTTAGCCTGGACAGATAAAGGAGAGAAGGAGAGGTTTAGGGGAACATCAAGGGGAGCCCCTTACCTTTGGCTACAAGTACCAGCAGAAGACTGTATCCATCTTTCTTGGTAGTCAGATAAAAGGTGCACACTGTTCATTTATTTTATGATTGTGTTAGTCCTAGGACTTGGATTCAAGGCCTGGGTGTTACCCCTGAGCTTCTTTTGTTCAAGGCTGAGGCTCTACCACTTGAGCCACAGCACTGGCTTATGTGTGGGTTTGGAGAGGGAGGTGGTTTATGGGAGATAAGAATCTCACGGACTTTCCTGCCCCGGCTGCTCTGAGTCACAACCATCAGACCTCAGCCTCCAAAAGAGCCAGGATGATGGGTGGGAGCCATGAGCTCCTGACCGCCACCATCCATTTATAATCACTTAGGCCCAGGGCTGGACCACCCACACTACACCTCCTTGTTGGGAGTAGGAAGCAGACATGAGTGGGTTTGATACTTCAACAGCCTACCTATCTTTGAGCATTGTTCTGGGTCAGTCTGAAGGAGGCTTCGTCCTTATCCACAGCAATGACTTGGCTCTGTCACAAGCACAAATGTCCAATGGGAGGAGTCAGTTCTGGGGTCTTTCCTCTGAACCCCGCCCTCCTAACCAAAATGACACTCCCCAGCAAAGGGTAGTACACACAGAGTGTTTTTATTGACTTACAGCCAGGGTCTTGTCAGATAGGTGGGGGTATAGGTCAGAGGCCCAGGATTATGCTGGGCAGGGGGAAAAGGTGACACCTTCTCATCCACTTTCCTTCAACGGTGTAGCAGAGGGATGTGGGGAAGGACTCATGGGATGGACAATGAATAACCGTCATGGTCTAGCCGGGGCACGGAGGGGCTTACCTCATGAAGCTGGTTCAACAGGCTGAGCAAAACAGCTCCTGAATCACAGCCCACCTCCAGAATGAGAGGGTCACTGTGGGTTCCAGCCACATGGGGATGCTGGGCTACCTCCTCCAGCACCCATTCAACCAGTTCCTGAGAGAGAGAAAGAGAGAGAGAGAAGGAGAGGGAGAGAGGGGGAGGGGAAGAGAGATGGACAGAGAGGACCAGAATTACACTTAAGCCAGGTGCCAGTGGCTCAGGCCTATAATCCTAACTACACAGAGGGTGAGATGTGAAGATCATGGCTCATAGCTGGCCCTGGCAGAAAGATCTGTCAGACTCTTATCCTCAAAGGACCAACAGAAAACCAGAAGTGATGCGGGGGATTCCAAACCAAGGCCTGCATGATCCCTACTTCCTTCCTTTCCTCCTTTTCTCCCTCCATCCTTCCCTCCTCTCTTTTTCTTTCCTCTCTTTGTGCCACCCATAGGCTTTGAAATCAGAGCCTGGGTGCTGTCCCTGAGCCTTTTTACTCAAGGCCAACAGTCTATGGCTTGAGCCACTCATCCACTTCTGGCATTTTCTTTTTGGTAGTTAGTTGGAGATAAGAGTCTTATAGGATTTCCTGCATGGGCCTTAAGCCTCAATCCTCCCATCTCAGTCTCCTAAATAGCTAGGATGACAGGAGTGAAGCAATGGTATCCAGCCCAAACCAAGATTTCTTCATGTGCTGTGGAACCAGCACTGGAACCTTTCATCGTGTATGAGCCCCCTCTTCCCTCGCCAGGCTTGGCACATGCTGTAACAGTATGTTGGATAAATAAATGAGCATCTGTCTATGACAATACTACAGACAAGTTCCATCTAATTCAGGTAAGCATCCTGGGTGGGGGCAAAGCCTGATGTAGCTCTCCCACAGTTCTCTCTCCTCCCTCTTCCCACCCTCCTGGTGCCACTGCACTTAAATGTTTTGGTTCCAAGAACGTAGCCATGATGTACTCACTGGATTCCTGAGCCTCTGGTATGCCTATCTTCTCAAAGTTCTCTGTTCAGCCACTGACCAGCTCTGTGGCACTCCACTCCCCACTCAGGTGTGAATAAGGTTGCTGTGAGGTGAACGCCAGGCTCAAGGGGCCTCCTCTCCACTCCTGGAGCAGACAGGATGGTCCACTAGATCCGTCCCCCAAGTTTCATGTTCCAGAGAAAGGATCCTTGAGGCATCCCAGGTCTCTGAATCTCCCAGATTCCAGTGCAGGTGCTGGGAATTGTCTATGTTCACAGCTGGCAGGCTGCGGATGGTGAGGTCACAATCTCTGCTCCCCAAGACATCCACAACTGTGGTGGTCACCCTAGAGAGAGCCGGAGGAGAATCAGCAGCAGCCGGAGAAAGGCAGTCAAGGAACGACGATAGTAGCAGGAAACCATCTGGCTTGGGAACTCTGCCTGTGCTGCTTTGAACGTCATTGTTTGGTGGCTGAAAGGTGCATCTAATTTGACCCAGAATTCCAGGCGTTACGTAGAAATTGCCAGCTTCAAGAAAAAACCCTGGCAGGGTGCTGGTGGCTCACACCTAAAATCCTAGCTACTCAGTAGGCTGAGATCGCGGTTCAAAGCCAGCCCGGACAGATGAGACCGTGAGACTCCTATCTCCAATAAAACCACCAGAAAACTGGAAGTGGTGCTGTAGCTCAAGTAGTAGAGTGCTGACCTTGAGCTGAAGAGCTGAGGGGACAGCGCCCAAGCCCAGAGTTCAAGCCCCACGACTGACAAAAAAAAAGAAAAAAGGAAAAACCCTGGAAAAGCTGGCATTTCACTTGTCCCAATCAAACTTAATGGGTTCCAAAATCAGTAGTCCCCTTTTCCTTCCAGACAGCCTACAGCAGGTTACAGAAAATGGCATTCAGAGAGCCTTAGCTAACTGCCATGTCCTGATCCCAAGCAGGCTCCAGCAGGGGGAACACACTTGCCTACCATTGCCCAGCTGGAAACAGCCCAGGAGGGACACAGATTGGAGTCTGCAGGACTCCAGGGAGGACTGCCCACCAGTACACTGCCCTGGGAGGAATTCCATGCAACCATTGGGGGCCGGGAGCCCCCTGATCAGATGCCCATGGACACCGTCAATGCCCTGGGTAAGATTCCCCTCTCATCCTCAGTCGTGATGAACCATCTGCCATGTCACACCGTTTATCACTTCCCAGACCCTCCTAGCTTCACAGCCCCTGCCCTACAACCCCTATCTCATTCCCTAATTATGTTTGGCAGATACATTCCCAACTTTGAATTAGCTCAACTGTACACATGAGAGTAGACTGTCTGGCTGGAAGAGTGGGGCTGTGGTCACAGTAGCCTCATGAGCCTTCTGGTTAAAGACAGAAGAGCAGGTATCCACGCTGGTCTGCGGTTCACACAGGCCTCCTAGGAGAGACCCACGCAGGCCCAGCAGTTACTGTGGGCTGCAGGTAAGGGGAAGAAAGTGGTGGGAAGGAACATTTAATGAAACCTTCTCTAAAGGAGCCATGACAATGTGAAAGAGAAAACAAAAACTGTGGCTGGGCTCATACTGGGCATTAATGAAAAAAGAACAACAAATACACACATGCACACAAATAAAATGCTTTTGCTCGGGCTAGGAAGGTGGCTCAGTGGTAGAGCGCTTTCCTTGCATGCACGAGGCCCTGGGTTCGATTCCTCAGCACCACATAAACAAAAAGAAAAAAGTCAGAAGTGGTGCTGTGGCTCAAGTGGTAGAGTGCTAGCCTTGAGCTGAAGAGCTGAGTGACAGCACACAGGCCCAGAGTTCAGACCTCACAACCGGACCCCCAAAATGCTTTTTCTCTTTTTAGACATGCTCACTGTACAATGAGAAAGATGATCTCTCTCTCTCTCTCTCTCTCTCTCTCTCTCTCTCTCTCTCATACACACCTAAACACACAGACTCAGAGCAGTGCTTCTCCTGAATTTGTTGGTTTCTCATCTGGGCAATGTACCAGCTCAAGCACTGGAGTTCCCTTGTCAGAACCAGGGGCAACCACCCAAGGGGAACAATGCTCTAATAATGCAGCACCACCCTGCCTCCCCCTTTCTCCAGGGCCAGACCCTTCCCCTTGGGAACAACCAGCCTTGACTCCCCATTCACCAAAACCCTAGGCTAGGACGCTGGGTGAAGGAGTCCTGAAAAACGTGGCTCCTCAGAGTCTGGACAGAAAACAAAGCAGGGGATCATGGTGCCTCCAAAGAGGTGTCTGACCTGGGGTGGGGCATTGTTGGGGACTTTGATGAGGTCCTAAAGGCTATATACATGGATGGACTCCCTACTTCCAGCCTACATACTTCTGGGCAACTTGGCAGATTCTTGGGGAGGACGAGGAGACCAGATGGACTGGGAGCACTAGCAGAAGCTGGCAGAATTGGGAAATGTGATCACCCAGTCAGAACTGTTGACAGCTGGGGTTGGAGGTACAGGCCGGTTGTATGTGTGTCAGAGGGGGTGTCTTTTTCTCCCAAATACCCACCTTCTATCTGACCCCAGTGCCCTCACCTCTCTAGTGGGCTCTTCTGGGAATGTCCTCAGGTGAAAGGGTGACTGAGCACAGAAGACAAGGGCTCACACAGCAAGGGGGCCTATCTTCTGTATCCGACATCCCCCTCCCCAGCAAAAAGGAAAAGACCTAAGAAGGCAAGTGTGGGGTGCTGCTCTCCATCTCTGACTAAAGCCACCAGGTTCCCACCAGGGAGAGGAAGGGTGCAGATGCAAGGCTGTGTGGCTCCCACTGCTCCAGGGTACGGGCTCTGTGGTGCCCCCTCCTCACCCATCCCTGAAGCTTCCCTTTTCCTGGGACACTGGCATCTAGGGATGAGGGTGGGATCCCTGGGTGGACACCCACCTCCACTCCCCACCCCTAGGGTGCATTTGTGGCAGAGCCAGGACAGACTGTGGGGCACGGTGGAGGTGCAGGCAGGACTGGACTGGGAGGGGAGAGGCAAGGGTGCGGGTCCGCGAGGGTGGGGAGGAAGGGTAGAGTGGGGGACCGGGTTTATGGGGGGGTCATGGAGTGCGGGAGTGCAGGTCGGCCACTCACTTGAGCTGCTGGAGAAGCTGTAGGCTGCCTCTCAGGGTGTGTGCCGGGAGTCTGAGGACCGAGGGCCGGAACCAAGTCAGGGCCACAAGCAGGCCAGTGGCAAAACAGCTCCGCCAGGTGACTGCTAGAGGCTCCACGGGTCCCAGCCAGCAGTGCCATGTTTGAAATGCAGAGCGGGCGCGTGGTGGAGCTTCGCACAGCCTCTGCTCCTCCTCAGCCACCCCCTTAGCCTCAGTGGCCTCCTAACCTGTGGCGGCTGCCGCCTCAGCAGCCACTGCCTCTGCCCTCTTCCCCACACCGGGACCTCAGACTCAGGGCCACCATGGCTGGGCGCCTCCGAGGGGCTGCATGTGGCGATGTGCCTGCCATGCAGGCTCCGCATGCTCTGCGCTCCAGGCCAGGACCCACACTATGATTGGAGCAGCCGCCAGCCACTGAAGCTGTTTCCATGGGTGCTAGTGCTCATGCTCGCTCTTCTCCTAGCTCTCTCTTGGCCCCACACTCCTCTCCAGGGCCACCCCACCCCTTCTGCACACACACCTGCCCCCTTGGGCCACTGGCCATTGCTGCCACCAAAGTGTGCCCCTGGCCCCCCCCTCCTCCCCTTGGTCCCGCCCTCACCTCTGGCCTCAATTGCAGCCCTGACTGGCTCCTGAGGCTTCTAGACCATGGCACTTGCAGACTTACCTCAGCTCAGCACTACCCCAGTACCAGCCTAGGGAATCGAATCTCCCCTCAGCCCCACCGCTGGAGGAGACTCTCCTCCATCCCCTTCCACTCCACACACCAAGCAGGTGCATGGTGACACTCGTGTGTGTGTGTGTGTGTGTGTGTGTGTGTGTGTGATGGGGATAACCACCTCTCAAGGACTCAGCACATTTTGGGATGACTCAGCACACAGCACTCTTCCAAAATCAGCACACAGCACCCTGTGTAATGACTCAGCACACAGCTCCTTTTGAAGGACTCAGCATGTAGTATGCTGGGTAGAGTACTCAGCACACAGCACCCTTTGAAGGAGGGAGTCCATAGTCCCAGTGTAAAGGACTCAGTGCATGGCATGCTTTGAAAAACTCAGCACATAGCACTCTTTCCCAGGGACTCATCACACCCTGTGTTGAATCACACTGTGTAAAACACCCAATGCACAGCATCCTTCAAAAAACTCAGCACACAGAACAATTTTGAAGGACTCAGCACATACCACACTGTGGAAGCACTCAGCACACAGCACCATTTGAAGGACAGTACTGTTGGGTCTTAGTCCATCCCACAAAAGACGGACGGGGTCCAAGGAAAGGAAAGCTAAGTGCGGCGCTTGCCCATTCCCCAGCCTCCCTCAGCCCGGGAGACAATCAGACACAGCGGGGAACCAAATCCAGCAGGTAGAAAACTCCTTTATTAACAGAGAGCAGCCCCTTTTTAAAGACAAAAAGGGTGGGTGGCATGGTAAGGGAGGAAGAGGAACCAATCACTGTCAAGATCACACCTTATCATTCACCTGAGCCTTCAGGGGCTGGTTAGGCCTTGATCGGCAGGTCAATTGGGCTCTGTCCACTCAACCCCCTCCCAGTGCCATCTTTGCTGCCCATGTGCTCCACACAGCATAGAGCACCCTGTGTAAAAGACTCAGCACACAGCACTCAAAAAACACCTTGTCCCTCTCTTCTCAAGGGCTCAGCACATAGCAGGACCCTTTGGGATGCATTAGCACACCACACCTTTTGTAGGACTAAGCATATAGTACGTTGTGTAATGGACTCATCATACAGCACCCTTTGAAAAACCCAGGACGGCCCACTCTTCTCAGGGATTCAGCACATAGCACCCTCTGGGATGACTCAGTAAACAGCACCTTTTTGAGGACTCAGCACAAAACTCCCATGTGGGAAGGACCCAGCAAATGGTGACCTGTGAAGGACTCAGCACATAGCTGTATGTCACAAGTTCAGCTGTCATTAGAATTAGGTTGCTTTCTTCAGTATCACCATTCTTCAGAAACACTGCACAAATCCTACTAGTTCATATTTAGACAGAGTGTGTTTTTTGGGGGAAGGTCAGCTGGGGGTCTTGAATCAAAGCCTGAGGGCCCTGTCTCTGAGCTATTTGGTTCAATGCTAGAGCTCTACCACTTGGAGGCACAGATCCAATTTTTTGGGGGAGTTGTTCTTTCACAGGTCTTATGGTGATAAGTAAGGACAAGTTGGGGTATCCATGGGCAAAGGCTATTAGCTCAACCTAGAGCAGTCCTCTCCCTTCCTTGTGTCCCTGGAAAGCCAGGCTTCCTGGAGCTCTCTTGGCCAAGGGTTGAACAGACTGCTCTGGCATCAGCAATCAGGGTGAGCAAAAGTCAGCTTGGCTCTGGTCACTTCCCCAAATGGAACTCTAAAGGATAATGGCATGGGGCTGCATGTTCTGCGTGGGGCCACCAGGGAGCAGGAGTAGCCCACAATAGGGATAGTACTTGGGAGTTGTGTTTACTCTTGCTTCCCTGGGGCCCCCATCATGCTTCAAAGCCACCCTGGAGAGGAAAGTCCTTGAGACTCTTACCTACAATTAACCATCCAAAAGCAAGTGTG
>NW_012286758.1:0-28664 GCF_000151885.1 Dipodomys ordii
TCACCCATTGGATCATGACTCCACACAATTCATAATTAGTGTCTACTAGCATGTGTGCCACAGGATCTGGGGTTTGTGAGTACCCATCCTCATTGTTGACATTGGGGGATGAGGCTCCCTCTGTCTGCTTGCATCATGTTTCACATCTCAACACTCTCCTTCCTTTCAGGCCAATGAAATGATGCTCAGTGGTTGGAAGCTGACTTCACAGGAGACTTGTGGCAAAGGCCTGGTCTCCCAGGTTTCTGGCCAGGGAAGTCATGGTTGTAGTCATGGAGCTCGCCTCCTGTAATACAGTTGTTCATGTAGTTGGTTCTTTTACATGTTAGTTTTTAAAAAATAAAATCTGGGAAGGTGGCCTGGTGGTAGAGTGCTTGCCTAGCATGCATGAAGCCCTGAGTTTGATTCTTCAGTAACTACATATCCAGAAAAAGCTGGAAGTGTTGCTGTGGTTCAAGTGTTAGTATGCTAGCTTTAAGCAAAAAATGCTTAGGGACAGTGCACAGGCACTGAGTTCAGGCCCCAGGAATTGCAAAAATGAACAAATTGTTGATCAGTTTTTACCACTTCAGGCCATAAAAAAGGGTAACAAGGCTCAGGACTGTTGCTACAAGAGTTCATGTCTTCCCACAAACAGAAGGATAAGGCTCCTGTCTCTCACTTTTCAGTACCTAGAAAACCCTCAAATGATGAATGGATTAATAAAATGTGGTATACATGTATGAGGTTACATATATATATATATATATATATGAGGTTACATACATGTATACCACACTTTAAATACATATATGTATATATAGATAAAAATATATATACATATATGTGTGTATATGTACATATATACATATTTACATATATATAAATGTATGTATAAACACACACATACACACACACACAGAGAAATCTCACTCATCCATCAGAGAGCATGATAGACTACCATTTGTAATAATGTGGAAAGACTGCGAAAGCATTATATTATGGGAAGTAATCCAGACCCAGGAACACAAGCTGCATGGTTTCCCTTATTTGTGGCTGCTACAATGCTCCAATAAACCCAAAAGCAAATACACTCAGTTGTACGCTAATAGTTACAGATGAATTAACTGAAGTATAGTAGACTCTATGAAGAACAGAAATAGTGTGGTATTTTTTCCTCTAAAGAAATGTTTAATGGTCTGCCAAGAAAACAAAAACTCTCAAAGTTTGTCTGGCAATCCATTCACTTGTTAATAATTTAGTAATTAAGGATGATCTCACCAGAGTGGGCAACAGTAAATGTAGTAGTCACACATTTTAGTGACTAAAATTCCAAAGCCTACTGACATCACAAATAAATGTATCATGTTTAAAATTTTAATCTATTTCTATTTCCTGACTTGCCAGACCAAGAATTATTGTCTTACAAGGGAATATGAAAATAAAAAAAAACCCATTTGTGGAAATGAGCATAAGATTAGTTGTTCTTTCTCAGAAGTTTGTCTCAATGAAAACAAAGAATTAAACTTAAATGCTGAGGAAAATAAATGTTATTACTTCATTATACCATAAAAGAATGTAAACTGTGAGCAAGGTAAATATGACAGGCAAAAATAAGGCAAATAACAGAGTTTCAGTGAAGTAAATTTCTTTTTTCTCATTGCTATTTAAAACCCTCCATCTCTGTGTTCTTCTGGTACACAGCTGAGAATCTGGCAGACCTCTTAAGGACCAGAGCAGAATGGACAATCTCCACACAGGACAGATGAACACAGTGAGTTGAAAAGTACCCAAGGAGTCGGTGTTTCAATATGGGAAACTGTTGGAATAATTATTGTTTCCTCATAATCCAGACAAATGTTCATGCCAAGGTCCAAAAATGTTGAAGTCAGGCTTATAAAGCCACAGGTGAAAAAGAAATAATCTAACATGAAAGTTAAATGTTTCAAACAGGAATGTGGTAATGCATGACTGTAATCCTAGAACTCTGGAATGTGAGGCAGGAGTATCATCACTTTTAGTCCAGCTAGGCAATAAAGTCAGGTCCTGCTTTAGGAAGCTCAGGTTTCCTACTATCACTTGCCAAAGAATAACTACTTGCACTAGAAGCACCATCTGAGATTTCCATGACACCCTCTCCATCTTCACATTCATTGCCTTTACTGGTTTCTTCTTTGTCACTGTCCACTTTCTAGTCAATCAACTGCAGTTCATCTCCCTTGGCCCTATCTTCTGAACACAAATTGTTTCTGCCAATAGTGCCAATCTCATTGTTTCTCTGTATTTTAAACAGTGTCCTATCTTCATCTAACTGATCATTTTCACTGGATCTCCATGGTATACTTGTGAGCTCAATTACTAGATGTGGTTGTTTCTTTGGTCTTAAAGATAATTCAATATTTCAATAATTCAATATTTCAGATGTCCTGAAATCCCTCTCCAAACTTGAGCCATGCTTCAGAGAGGGAAGCAGCAGCTGTGCCCACTCTCCTAAGACTTGTTCTTCTGACCTGTGGTGGACTCTTGTGAAAAAAAATGGGTACTCTATGTCCCACTTCCTTTTCCACTTGGATCTGCTGGTGCCATCACCAGAGACATGGTATCAGCCCATGATAATAGACTTGTTTTGAGAGAATAAGACAAAAACCAATAAAGGAAGCACAAGGAAAGTATATGTTGTTCAGTGTGAAAATAGAAAATTCATAGTGAAGCAAAACTTATGCAGGTCAAACCTCCATTTTCAGAGGCCATGAAGGTCAAGCCATCATACTAGTTCTTCATGTCTGTGTGTAACATTTATCCTCATGTTCTTCTGTGGTCATGTAGATCATACTGACCACCAGGAGTCACTGGAAGTACAGGACACATTGGTGCAGGGGTGGAGGGGTTCTCCTAGAGGCCTTTTATGGGACTGACAGGACAGCGATAAGGGCAAGAAGGAGGCAGCAGTAGTTGCAGGGATTACTGCCAATTATTAGATATTACATTATGTCTCCATTTAATGATGTGTCCCAGTTGAACAATTAATAAAGCATTAATTAATAATTACTCAATATCCCGTTATTGTTTATCATATATGTACATATACACATATATTTACATATTTTATAGAATGAGACAGATGTCTATGTATAATTAAATTATGCATCATGTGTCACTACCTATTATTAGATTTAATTATGTCTCCATGTAATTTTTATTCTGGTAATGCTTAATAAAATATTAATAAAACTTAATACACTTCCTATAATTGTTGCATCTAATTTAATCTAGAATGATTCACTAATTCAACCCTTTATCATTTATTGTAGTGACAATTATTCCACCTATGACATTTATTACATTTATGACATTCTATTACATAGCATATAGATTTGCATCCAAATTATACATCCTACCTGACACTGAGCACTTTCAAAGAAAAAGAAAACGTGTCATGCTCAGCTTCTCACTCCAAGATTATACTTTTGGCAGTGTTGGGATCTAAACTCAGGGCCTAGAAGTTCATGAATGGGTGATTGTAAGCACAGCAGCCAATTAAGCTCCTAGGCAGTTGCCAGGCCCTGAAATCGAGCCCCATATATTGACTCCATATTGTGCTTAGTATAGCTATTCATTAAATTTTTTGTTTTATTCATCTATTTGCCATTTATTTTATCGACTGTTATTACACATGGAATATTTATTACATTTATTACAGAGGATATAGATTTGCCTATGTATGAAACTTCACACCTGACATCCAGGACTTTCACAGAAAAGGAAAACATGTGTCACCATGGTCTTCTTACTCCATGATTCAATTTTTGTGAGTGCTGGCATCTGAACTCACAGCCTACAAGGCTCAATGCATGAATGGGTGAATGTCAGCATGCCAGCCTGGTGCATATTGAGCCCACAAGTAGTTCCCAGCACCTGAGATCGAGCCCCAGGGTTTGAAAAATAAGAACACATTGACATGCAGATGGTAGTACACAAATAAATATAGATCTTTATAGAGTGCCAGAGATGTCTATACAATATTCAGTTATATATGCTACATTCCTACCAGTTCTTGGGTACTTATTATGCCTCCATGTAATTAATATTGTTTTCATCCTTAATGAATTATTAATTAAATCAACCACTGTCCCAAAATACTTGCGTCCATGTAATTAATAGTATTCTTTTAGTGTGCCAAAAATATTCATTAAACTCCATCGGCCTCCTAAAGTCACTCTAACCATGACATTCACAACCTTCCATCAGTATTCCTATGACTAGGAATGAGACTTTTAGGATCTCCTGCCATTGGTAAGGGTCAGGACCGGGCTTCCCACCCAGGGCCTCTGTTGCCATGTTGGCCTATGGCTTCCCTGATAGCCCACCAGCCTTCAGCAATGCTAGGTTACCAACACTTTTCAGCTGTGTCATTCAGACCCAGGAAGGTCACCTTGCAAAGAAAACAAATGTAAAACTTGCAGCCATATGCAAGTTGCCGAGTTTTTTTTTATTAGTGTTTTTTTTTTCCTGTCAGCCTTTGGGGCCCAGGAACCAAGGTTTGGCTGTGGGTCCAGTGGCTGCACCCTAGCCTAGAGTGATTGAAGCTGAGGCAGAGTTGCTGTGACCTGAGTTCAAGCCCTGTGCTTGACAAAATAAAAATGCATACATACATACATACATACATACATACATACATACATATATACATACATACATATATATGCATACATACACACATTAAAAATATCTAAAATATTTTTGAGGCTCCTTGGCTTGGAATTCATGCCATTTTTTTTCTGCCAGGCCTGGGATTTGAATTCAGGGTCTGGTTAAATCTGCAGCATTGTGGGAGAAGGGGAAGCCCATCATGCTGGAAGACAAGAAAGTCAGGCCTGTCTCCAGAGCCTGAATTCAAGTCCTAGCACTCGTATACATTTTAAATACATGATTTATATTTACATACACATGTTTACTGCATATTGCAGTTAGTGTAGTTATTCATTTTATTTTGTTTTATTTATTTATTATATATTTTAGTGAGTATGATTACACATATAATATTTTTACATACTAATACATAGGACATAGATTTGCCTGTGTATTAGACATCATTCCTGAGACCCCGGATTTTCACCAATTAGGAAAACAAGTGGGACAATTGGCTTCTTCCATCAGGATTAAGTTTTTGGCAGTTCTGTGATTTGAACTCCGGGCCTAGAAGGCCCACTTCATGAATGGGTCAATGTTAGCACACCAGTCTGATGCAAGTGAAGTTGTCGGACAACTTTGAGGACCTGAGATCAAGCCCTAGCGGTGGCCACTATATAAACACATAGATGTGTAGATTTCAGTGTGTGTGTGTATTTACGTATGTATATGCATCCATCAATGTATACAGAGACAGATAGACATTTATGTAGATTCTAGTGTATAACTCTATATAAAGTGATGTCTATATCTTACTTTTATATATTCTAATACTACCAATTATTTGGTCTAGAATTATGCCTCCATTAATTAATCACAGTACAAGACTTAATAAATATTAAATTAATCAATGACCTGTATTTATTGCCTACAAACTTATAGAATGACTAGCTAATCAGTAATTCAATTAGTACATTTCAAACATCCTATTAGTGTTCCTATACATAGGAACAAGTTTCCTAGGATCTTCAGCAGTGTGTAGGTGCCAGTCCCAGAATCCAACTCAGGGCCTAGGTGTGTGAGCTTCACTAACAGCCCACCAGCCTTCAGCCATGCAAGGTCACGTTCAATTTTCAAGCCAAGTCATTGAGACCCAGGATAGTCACAGTGCAAAGGAAACAAAGGTAAAACAGTTATGTAAAACTTCCTGGTTTTTTCCTCCTCCATTTGTGTTGGTTTGATTTTTTTTTGCCAGTGCTGGGAGTTGAACTCGGTCCTAGGATCCCTGGATCATCTGTGGGTGTAAAAGCTGCACCCCAGCCTAGAGTAATCTTGGTTTAAGGCACAATAAAATGCTTTCTAGAGCAAAAAGAGCTCAGGGAAAATTTCTAGGTTCACAGCTCAAGCCTCAAGACCTGCCACACAAAAAAAGAGCCAGTAACTCCATGTGTCTGTGTATGAATGCATGTATTTCTCTTGGTGAACATCCAGATTCTCTATGAAGAAAAGCACCCAGCTAGGAAATTGGCTTTGAATAGAATGATTTCATAGCACAGAGAGTGCTTTCAAAACAGTGCATGTGCCGGGGCTCCCCTCACTATTCCCAGTGTAGCCTGAGTGTTTCTGTGCACCCCAGGCTGCTGGAGGAAGTCTGCCTCATTGCTGGAACAAGCAGACAGAAAGCCTCACTCCTGTACAGCTTTGTAACAATTCATCTGGGGGCAATTGGTGAGGATAAATGTGGGTGGGCTCTGAAGTCCAGGAGAAAAAGGTCTCTTTGTACACCAAGGTCTTTCTCTCCCCAGTGCTGTGTTTTGACAGGAAGCTTTCATTTGTGCCACCTCCCATGGCAGGCCTGGGTGATATCTCTGAGCTCTTCAGCTCAAGCTCTACCACTTGAGCTACAGCACTCCTTCAGGCTTTCTGGTGGTTCACTGGAGATAACCATCTCAAGGGATTTCCTGCCCAGGCTGGTTTGGACCCTGATCCTCAGCTCTCTGCCTGCTGAGTAGCTAGGATGACAGGCACGAGTCAGCAGCGCTGGCTTCCACTTCAAGTTGCTAAGTGGTGAGTAGGAGATAATAGTCTCATGGGACCTTTTGTGTCCGGGATAGTTTTGAACCCAGATCCTCAGATCCTACTCATCCTGAGTAGGCAGGATGACAGACCTCAGCTACAGATACCTAGGGTCCTTGGCTCTTCATGATAGGGCACTAGCCATGAGCCCAACAGGGAAGGGTCAGTGCCTAGGCCCTGAGTTCAACATTCACAACCGAGAAAAATAATCCAGGAGACAACTCATTAGAGTTCAATACATACGTAATTTTGGCCCTGACATGGAGACATATTTGAGCCTCAACTTTCTCATGTGCACAATCATCTTACTTGTGGAGCTCTTACAAGGACCAGATGAAAGAATGCACCCCGTGAAGGACTCAGCACAAAACAACTCATGAAGGTCTCATCACATAGCTGTATCCCACAAGCTGTCTAGAATTAGGGTGTTTTCATCAGTATCACCATTCTTTCAGAAACATGTCACAAACTGTACAAAGTTCATATCTAATGGCTTACAAGGGTGGGGGTTTTGTGGGGGGGGAGTTAGCCATGGGGATTTCACTCAAAGTTGGGGCTACTGTCCTAAGATCTTTAGCTCAAGGCTAGAGCTCTAACACTTTGAGCCACAGCTCAGAGTTTCTCAGACTTCCTGCCAGGGCTGGGTTTTAAACCCACCAGTGTCAGATCTCAGCCCCTGGGTATCTTAGATGAAAGGGGTGAATGAGCCAGCAGCATCTGGTTCCATGGAGCTGGGTTGCAGTGGTTTACCTCTGGCTAAGTCAGGTTAGATGGCAGCTGTCAACACCAGACTCCCAGCTTGCTCTGTGATGAGGTATTTGCAGTCCTATCCTTATATCATTGTGCTCAGAAAATTCTTTTTTTTGGTGCCAGTCTTGAGTCTTGAGTAAGTGTCTGGACACAGTCCCTAAGCTTTTATGCTCAAAGCTAGTGCTCGACTGCTTGAGTGACAGCACAACTTCTGAATTTTTCTGGGCATGTGGTAGTGAGGAATAGAAACCAGGGCTTTGTATGTACTAAGGGAGCACTCTACCACTGAGCCCCAGGAGTGACAAGTGTATAAACAAATAAACGTGTAGATTGGTAGATAGATAGATAGATAGATAGACAGACAGACAGACAGATAGATGTATACGTATAAAACAAGAGAGATGTCTGTATATTATGAAATTGCATATACGATATTACTACTATTGGCAACTAAGTTATTCCTTCCTTTTTAAGTATCATGACTGAATACATAATAAAGTAGTAATTGAAAATTATTTAATGTAGTATAATTGTGTATAATCTTATAATATGAAAATCATACACTAACTTCTAATTTAATTGTTACTTTTATAACATTCCATTTGTACGGATGTATCATCAGAATGTATTTCTTTGAACCTCCCACCATTCATTAGTGGCAGTCCTGGGATTTGACCTCCAGGCCTAGGTCGCCAGTTTTGGCTATGGCTTCCCTAATAGCCTGCCAAACATCAGCAATGCAAGATCATGTGCACTTTCTGGGCCTTGTCATTTAGACCCAGGATGGTCACAACACAAAGGAAAAAAATTAGTAAAACCACCCCCTTGAACTTCTCAGTTTTATCCTTCTCCTTATTATTATTTTATTCCCAGCCCCAGGGTCAGCTGTGGCAGAGGTGCCAAGACCTAAGTGCTTGGCCAAAATAAAATAAATAAATAAATAAATAATAAGGCCCTGACTTGGAATTTGCACCATTTTTCTGGCAGGCTTGGGATTTGAACTCAGGGTCTGGGTAACTCTGTGGCATTGTCCTTGAAGATAAGAAATTCAGATCAAGTCCCAGGGCTTGAATTCAAGCCTCAGCACTGGAAAAAATAATATTCATATATGAGATCTATTTACATACATGGGTTTACTGCGTATGGCGTTTACTACCCTTATTTATTTAGCATTGTTACACATATAACACTTCATTTATTACATCATATCACCTAGATTATGTTTGCATTTGGATTATACATTATACTGAGACCCAGGACTTTCACACAGAAGGAAAAAATATGTGTCAAAGTTGGCTTCTTACTCCACGAATAAATTTTTGGCCTTGCTGGGATTTCAACTCATGGCCTACAATGCCCAATCCATAAATGGGATCACAGTCTTAGCACACCAGCCTCCAGAAAACAGAGCTGCCAGGAAGTTCTGAAGACCTTTGATCAAGTCACACTAGTACCCAATATATACATTAGTAGATATGTATATGTATATATGTGTGTGTGTATATATATAGATATATACTGAGAGAGGGAATGTGATGATATTAAATTATATATATATAATTACCAATTATTAGTTATTACATTATGCCACCATTTAATGAAGTATCATGGTTGAATACTTATACAAGCATTAATTAAAAATTAGTCAAAATCCTTCAATTAGGGGAATCATACCATGGTGCTAGAATGGAAGATATAAATCCAATAATATTTGTGTGGCATTCTAAAATAGAATCATGAATTAACTGCAAATTTAATTATTACTTTTATAATATTTCATTAGCATTCACACGAATAAGAATGAGTTTGTCAGGGTCTCCCTCCATTTGTGGGTGGCAATCCTAGCAATCAAACTCCAGGGTAGTTTACTTCTAATGCAAACCCTTGGAATGACACAGTGAAGATTTCAGATTGTCATGGTTTAAAAAAGAACAAGAAAAGAAAGCTAGGTGTCAGCGGCTCCTGCCTGTAATCCTAGATCCTCAGGAGGCTGAGATGTAGAGAATGCCAACTTGAATTCAGCCAGGGCAGGAAAGTAGGCGACACTTATTTCTAAGAGATCACAGGGAAAAACAACAACAACAACAACAACAAAAAACATGAGTGGGATCGTGACTCGAGTTGCAGAGTACTGCCCTTGAGCAAAAGGAACTCAGGGACAGGGCCTAGGTTCATAGTTCAACCCCAGACCTGCCCCCCCTCCAAAAAAAAGGCAGCAGTAACTCCATGTCTCTGTGTATGGATGGATGATATATGAATGATGGGCATTCAGCAGGTTGTCCATGCTCAGCCCACCCAACTTGGGCAAGCTGGGACAAGCCCTCAGAGTTGCTAGGCTGTAGGAGTGGTCGAAGGTTCTGGATCCATATTCTCTATCCCTCTGTAGTATGTGAACCTAGACCTCTGGGGCCTGGTGGCTCTCATTCATTCATCATTCCTCATTGCCGAGTCATAGACTGGTCCTAAATCTCGGCAAAGATATGAAATAGTCAGTGATTTCTATGCCAAATGGGGTAAGCCAATAAATCCCACCCTCATAACTCCAGTTACAATTCAGCCTTGGGCTGTGAATGTGGCTTAGTGGTAGAGTGCTTACCTAGCATGCACAAAGTTCTGGGTTCAATTTCTCAGTACCACAGAAACAGAGAAAGCCAAAAGTGGCACTGTGGCTATCCTTGAGCAAAAGAAGCTCAGGAGCATGCCCAGACCCTGAGTTCAAGCCCGATGACCGGCAAAAAAAAAAAGTGAGCCTGGTGAGACATATTCTTCTCGGACTCAAGTGGTAGAGTGCTAGCCTTGAATGAAAAAAACTGAGGGACAGAGCCCAGGACCTGAGTTCAAGCCCTAGTACCAAGATGCACCCCCACACACAGGAAGGTGGTAATGATGAGCTGAGCCAGAACTGGGGGCAGTCCTGAGGCATAGTCACAGTAAACTCTTAAGCCAGATCATGTGGTTTCTCCCTAAGTCCTTCTTGGGCTGAGGGGTCTGGGCCAAGGCAGTAAGCTCCAGGGAACCCGCCCCTCCATCCATGCATGGGGCCACAGGACCAAATGAAAGAACACTACGCATGCTCCTTTGTAGTTGGCCCATGATTGCAGACCTTCATTTGCCCCCAAGCACTGGTGAGGAAAGAAGGGCTCTGAGCCCTGGGACTCCAGGCTGCTGCTAGAAGTAGCATCCAGCCGGCTGTGGATTTGTGAGCACACAAGTCTTTCATGAGCCCAACTCAACACCCCCTCCCCCGAGGTGTGCCTGACAGATTTGCACTCTTGTGATCCCTGTATGAGCAGGCATTACCTGCCGTGCCATCTTGCAGCTTCTGCCCCTCCTGGCCCAGATCTCAGCCTCCTGAGTAGCTAGGAAAATGAGAGCTTGAGCTATCACTATCCTTCTTGGCTAAAGACAGAGTATCTCTCTACCAGCCTAGCACCCATCTACAGTTACCCCTCCTACTCCACCCCTACACCTCCAGACTGCAAAGGAATCATACCCTTCCCTGAGGTCAAAGAAATATGATCAGGTTTGAGCTTTATGTTCTCCACATAGTCAGGGGCTTCTGGGAGCTGAAGTGTACTGTAGTTCAAGTGGTAGAACACCAATCTTATGTAAACAAGCTAAAGGATACCACCTAGGCTCTGAGTTCAAGCCCCGGTAAATTCACAAACACACACACACACACACACACACAAAGCACACACAAAAACATCCTTAGTAGGTCCCAATGTCTTATACCAGCAATCCTAGCTACGTAAGAAGCTGAGCTCTTAGGATGGCAGCTTGAAGCCAGCCCAGGCAGGAAAGTCCGTGAGACTCTTCTCTCCACTAAACTACTAAAAAAGATGAAAGATGAGCTGTGGTTCAAGTGGTAGAGTGTTAGCTTCGAGCAATGGAAGTTCAAGGACAGTGCCTAGGCCCTGAGTTCCAGCTCGAAGACATTTTAAAGACAACCTTTTCCCCCACCCCACCCCCAATCAGGCCATAAATCCAGATTTTGGTTACCCTGGATCTCACTTCCACTCCTGCCACTTTCACAGCACTGCCACAAGTGGCCAGTGTGGGGCCAGCACTGAATTAAGAAGTGAACGTACAACAAGGGGGGGGCATAGCCAGGTCAAGGCTAATGCCCCAGAACATTGAGGTATTGGCCATACTAGTCTCTCATGCCCCAGTTCCCTGGACCTAGAATCTAAAGTGTGTGCATCTGTATTCTGGGCATCCAGAATTGTCTAGAAGGACCTGAGCAGCCAAGCTGGGGGGAGGGGGGGGAAATAGACTTTCCTGTGACAAGGTATGTTGACATTTCCTAGACACTGACGGATACTTCCAAGCCACCTTGGCCTCACCTCACATGTAACCCCGGATCCTCCTTACTTGGGCGGCCTTCAGTCAGCCATCAAGCTCGAGTTGGCCAGAGCCACGGGAAAACTTCCATTCCCCACTCCACTGCCAGCGTGCAGGGAGGGATGTGCAGCCAGAGACCCAGCTGAGGAAAAGTCAGGACATCGCATGACTGAGGCCTCCCAGAGGCAAGGGAGACCCTATGCTAGCTGGCCATGGTGACCCAGAATACAGAATCCCCTGGAGGTGCCCAAAGATTTGTACAGGCTGGACTTAGGCCCCAAAGAAAAACTGGAATGCAGGCCTCTGGCAATTTAGGACTCATTATAGACCCTGATAGGGGGTTAAAGGGCAAGGTCAGTGTGGAGGAGGGGCAACATCCAAGGTCAGAAAGAGGCAGACAGGCACCCAGGAAGGAGACAGAGAGAGGCCAAGGAAAAATACACACACACACACACACACACACACACACACACACACACACACACACACACACAGAGTTAGCCCAAGGCCTCAGCAGTCCATGAGCACCCTGAACATCCCACACCCAAGAAGATGGCACTACCATCCTCAGACCAAGTGTAGAAAAACTCAGGACATCTCACACATCTGGAATGGCTCATAACACATCTTGGCATTTCCTAAATGTACATACCACTATGCAGAAAACTCAGCTACTTTATTTTTGGTTGTCAGTCATGGGGTTTGAACTCTGGGCCTGCATGCAATCCCTTAGCTCTTGAGCTGAAGGTGGGCGCTCTACCACTGAAGCCACAGTACCACTTCTGGCTTTCTAGTGGTTCACTGGAGATAAAGTCTCACACATTTTCCTGCCCAAGCTGGCTTTGAACCACGATCCTCAGATCTCAGCCTCCTGAGTAGCTAGGATGACAGTTGTGAGTCACCGGCAATGACTGGCTTCAGCCACCTTCTAATACCAAGGGAAAACCCAACTCATCAAGACACAAACCACATGTAACCCTACACTTCAGACTTTGTCACCAGCATTCAAAACCATTCTTCCATGAATGGAGAGCATATAATTGACACTGCCATCCCACCCCTGCTCTCATTCACCCACTCCCTGCCTACCACAGGCCACAACCTCTGGAGTTCTTGGTAAGGCACCACCCACACTGTTACGGCTTCATACTGGGGCAAACCCGGGGAGGCCAGCATCTGGTCTCCCAACCATAGCAACCCCACTGCTTCAACATCTCTTGCAATCAAGGAAGGGATGCCTTTCTTTCTTTCCTGTTTTTTTTTCTTTTATTTTTCTACATTTTTGGTTGAGGGGCTTGAACTCAGGACTTGGGTACTGTCCCTGATGTCGATTTTTCTTCAAGGCCAGTGCTCTACCACTTGAGCCACAGTGCCAATTCCAGTTGGATTGGAGATGAGCTTCTTGTGACACTTTCCTGGGAAATGAGATCCACTGGATCTCAGCCTCCCGAGTGGCCAGGATGACAGGTGTGGGATGAGAGGGGTGAGCGACTGGCTTAAGGTGTCTAGTCCTTCAGAATTTCCACCTACTCCTCCTCTAGAAGCTACCACCTAGACACCCCTCTACCTCCCTCAGGGACAGCAAAGGGGCTCAGAATTTGGGTGGGGCCATGGGGATTAAAGGGCCCCCTCACATCACTAGCCCTCTCTAAGCTCCCATCTGCCTCCTCCTGATTGCCTGGTCTTCCAGGGCAGATCTGACCCACAAGGAGTTCTGGGGCCTGCCCTATATCCTCCTGCCCCACCCAACCAGTACCTGAGGATTTCTGGGGTCAGCTGCTCCATGTCCCGGGGGAAGACTTTGGGAGGGTTGCTGATAAATGGATCCAGGGGTGCCCAGGGCAAAAGGAGTATCCAGCTCCCCTCTGTCAAAGGAGACACAAAGCACGGATGGATCTACTAAGAGCTTCAGGGCATAGCCATCAACCTGTCACAAAGGTCCCTGGGAGAACTGTTTTATGGTGACAGCCCTGGGGCCTGATATCGGGACCCCGGCACTGTCCGCTGTCCCCGACTTTCTTTGTCTCCAGGGGAGGGCTCTTTCACCTGAGCCACAGTGCCACTTCCAGCTTTTTCTGTGTATGCAGGACCTAGGAATCCAACCTGTACTTTCCTGCGAGCTTGATGAGCCCTTTACCTCTAAGACACAATTCCAGCCCTGGATAGCTGTTCTTCTATGATCCCTCAGACCTGTATAGGGATAGTCTCGCACATCTATGCCAAGTCGCACATCTATACCGAGTCTCTCACCAGCAGCCCTGGCTGGAAATGAACATGCTCTGCTGTGTTGTCCATCATATTCAGCACCTTTGCTCTCTGTGCTTCCTGTCAGATCCTCCTACTTAAGCAAAACCCCCTTTTCAAGTGCTGCCTCCAAGAAGACCATTCCGATCACCTCGGCAGAGCTGGAGCCTCTCCACTCTTCAGGCTGCCAGCCTTGTAAGACTCTGCCTTCCAGCCAATGTGAGTTGACAGTGCACAAAGGGAAAGGCCTGGATTCCACCACCGGATTTCTGAAGGCCCTGATACACCACCCAGGGACAGGTTTTGTATCACACTCCGTGAGAGGGGACTCGAGGCCCAGGCAATGTGTGGGCAACAAGATGGGGCCATTTCTTTGTGTGGGCTTGAACTGAGGATCTGGGAGCTGTCTCTCTGAGTTTTATTGTTCAAGGCTGGTGCTCTACCACTTGAGCCACAGCTCCACTTCTAGCTTTTTGGTGGTTCCATGGAGAGTAGAGTCTCACAAGCTTTCCAGCTTATGGCTGGCTTCAAGCTGTGATCCTGAGATCTAAACCTCCGGAGTAGCCAGAATGACAGGCATGAGCCTGAGCCTCAGGTGATGGGCACCAACGGCTTTTTTGTTGTTGTTGTTCCTGTTTATCTCCTGTCAACTAGCAAGCCCAACTTAAAATAATCAGTTACAGGGGATCAAAATTCTCTCCTAGGTCAGTTAATCCAAGGAGATAAAGTGTCTTTGGAAAAGCCTAGTCTGAGTTGGTTTAGGGGTGTTTGTGTGTTCGTATGTGTGTTTGTGTGTGTGTGTGTGTGTGTGTGTGAGTAAAAGTGTCCGGGATACCTACCCTCATCTCTGCAGTGCCTCATCCTCCCAGCAGGGAGTGCATCCAGGATCCTGACCCCAAGGAAGGTGGAGGGGTACCTAAGGTCACATCCAGGGGGATGATCCGAATTCTCTCCTGCAGCCTTAGCCTGGACAGATAAAGGAGAGAAGGAGAGGTTTAGGGGAACATCAAGGGGAGCCCCTTACCTTTGGCTACAAGTACCAGCAGAAGACTGTATCCATCTTTCTTGGTAGTCAGATAAAAGGTGCACACTGTTCATTTATTTTATGATTGTGTTAGTCCTAGGACTTGGATTCAAGGCCTGGGTGTTACCCCTGAGCTTCTTTTGTTCAAGGCTGAGGCTCTACCACTTGAGCCACAGCACTGGCTTATGTGTGGGTTTGGAGAGGGAGGTGGTTTATGGGAGATAAGAATCTCACGGACTTTCCTGCCCCGGCTGCTCTGAGTCACAACCATCAGACCTCAGCCTCCAAAAGAGCCAGGATGATGGGTGGGAGCCATGACCTCCTGACCGCCACCATCCATTTATAATCCCTTAGGCCCAGGGCTGGACCACCCACACTACACCTCCTTGTTGGGAGTAGGAAGCAGACATGAGTGGGTTTGATACTTCAACAGCCTACCTATCTTTGAGCATTGTTCTGGGTCAGTCTGAAGGAGGCTTCGTCCTTATCCACAGCAATGACTTGGCTCTGTCACAAGAACAAATGTCCAATGGGAGGAGTCAGGTCTGGGGTCTTTCCTCTGAACCCCGCCCTCCTAACCAAAATGACACTCCCCAGCAAAGGGTAGTACACACAGAGTGTTTTTATTGACTTACAGCCAGGGTCTTGTCAGATAGGTGGGGTATAGGTCAGAGGCCCAGGATTATGCTGGGCAGGGGGAAAAGGTGACACCTTCTCATCCACTTTCCTTCAACGGTGTAGCAGAGGGATGTGGGGAAGGACTCATGGGATGGACAATGAATAACCGTCATGGTCTAGCCGGGGCACGGAGGGGCTTACCTCATGAAGCTGGTTCAACAGGCTGAGCAAAACAGCTCCTGAATCACAGCCCACCTCCAGAATGAGAGGGTCACTGTGGGTTCCAGCCACATGGGGATGCTGGGCTACCTCCTCCAGCACCCATTCAACCAGTTCCTGAGAGAGAGAAAGAGAGAGAGAGAAGGAGAGGGAGAGAGGGGGGAGGGGAAGAGAGATGGAGAGAGAGGACCAGAATTACACTTAAGCCAGGTGCCAGTGGCTCAGGCCTATAATCCTAACTACACAGAGGGTGAGATGTGAAGATCATGGCTCATAGCTGGCCCTGGCAGAAAGATCTGTCAGACTCTTATCCTCAAAGGACCAACAGAAAACCAGAAGTGATGCAGGGGATTCCAAACCAAGGCCTGCATGATCCCTTCTTCCTTCCTTTCCTCCTTTTCTCCCTCCATCCTTCCCTCCTCTCTTTTTCTTTCCTCTCTTTGTGTCACCCATAGGCTTTGAAATCAGAGCCTGGGTGCTGTCCCTGAGCCTTTTTACTCAAGGCCAACAGTCTATGGCTTGAGCCACTCATCCACTTCTGGCATTTTCTTTTTGGTAGTTAGTTGGAGATAAGAGTCTTATAGGATTTCCTGCATGGGCCTTAATCCTCAATCCTCCCATCTCAGTCTCCTAAGTAGCTAGGATGACAGGAGTGAAGCAATGGTATCCAGCCCAAACCAAGATTTCTTCATGTGCTGTGGAACCAGCACTGGAACCTTTCATCGTGTATGAGCCCCCCTCTTCCCTCCCCAGGCTTGGCACATGCTGTAACAGTATGTTGGATAAATAGATGAGCATCTGTCTATGACAATACTACAGACAAGTTCCATCTAATTCAAGTAAGCATCCTGGGTGGGGGCAAAGCCTGAGGTAGCTCTCCCACAGTTCTCCCTCCTCCCTCTTCCCACCCTCCTGGTGCCACTGCACTTAACTGTTTTGGTTCCAAGAACGTAGCCATGATGTCCTCACTGGATTCCAGGGCCTCTGGGATGCCTATCTTCTCAAAGTTCTCTGTTCAGCCACTGACCAGCTCTGTGGCACTCCACTCCCCACTCAGGTGTGAATAAGGTTGCTGTGAGGTGAACGCCAGGCTCAAGGGGCCTCCTCTCCACTCCTGGAGCAGACAGGATGGTCCACTAGATCCGTCCCCCAAGTTTCATGTTCCAGAGAAAGGATTCTTGAGGCATCCCAGGTCTCTGAATCTCCCAGATTCCAGTGCAGGTGCTGGGAATTGTCTATGTTCACAGCTGGCAGGCTGCGGATGGTGAGGTCACAATCTCTGCTCCCCAAGACATCCACAACTGTGGTGGTCACCTTAGAGAGAGCCGGAGGAGAATCAGCAGCAGCCGGAGAAAGGCAGTCAAGGAACGACGATAGTAGCAGGAAACCATCTGGCTTGGGAACTCTGCCTGTGCTGCTTTGAACGTCATTGTTTGGTGGCTGAAAGGTCCATCTAATTTGACCCAGAATTCCAGGCATTACGTAGAAATTGCCAGCTTCAAGAAAAAACCCTGGCAGGGTGCTGGTGGCTCACACCTAAAATCCTAGCTACTCAGTAGGCTGAGATCTGAGGATCGCGGTTCAAAGCCAGCCCGGACAGATGAGACCGTGAGACTCCTATCTCCAATAAAACCACCAGAAAACTGGAAGTGGTGCTGTAGCTCAAGTAGTAGAGTGCTGACCTTGAGCTGAAGAGCTGAGGGGACAGCGCCCAAGCCCAGAGTTCAAGCCCCACGACTGACAAAAAAAAAGAAAAAAGGAAAAACCCTGGAAAAGCTGGCATTTCACTTGTCCCAATCAAACTTAATGGGTTCCAAAATCAGTAGTCCCCTTTTCCTTCCAGACAGCCTACAGCAGGTTACAGAAAATGGCATTCAGAGAGCCTTAGCTAACTGCCATGTCCTGATCCCAAGCAGGCTCCAGCAGGGGGAACACACTTGCCTACCATTGCCCAGCTGGAAACAGCCCAGGAGGGACACAGATTGGAGTCTGCAGGACTCCAGGGAGGACTGCCCACCAGTACACTGCCCTGGGAGGAATTCCATGCAACCATTGGGGGCCGGGAGCCCCCTGATCAGATGCCCATGGACACCGTCAATGCCCTGGGTAAGATTCCCCTCTCATCCTCAGTCGTGATGAACCATCTGCCATGTCACACCGTTTATCACTTCCCAGACCCTCCTAGCTTCACAGCCCCTGCCCTACAACCCCTATCTCATTCCCTAATTATGTTTGGCAGACACATTCCCAACTTTGAATTAGCTCAACTGTACACATGAGAGTAGACTGTCTGGCTGGAAGAGTGGGGCTGTGGTCACAGTAGCCTCATGAGCCTTCTGGTTAAAGACAGAAGAGCAGGTATCCACGCTGGTCTGCGGTTCACACAGGCCTCCTAGGAGAGACCCACGCAGGCCCACCAGTTACTGTGGGCTGCAGGTAAGGGGAAGAAAGTGGTGGGAAGGAACATTTAATGAAACCTTCTCTAAAGGAGCCATGACAATGTGAAAGAGAAAACAAAAACTGTGGCTGGGCTCATACTGGGCATTAATGAAAAAAGAACAACAAATACACACATGCACACAAATAAAATGCTTTTGCTCGGGCTAGGAAGGTGGCTCAGTGGTAGAGCGCTTTCCTTGCATGCACGAGGCCCTGGGTTCGATTCCTCAGCACCACATAAACAAAAAGAAAAAAGTCAGAAGTGGTGCTGTGGCTCAAGTGGTAGGGTGCTAGCCTTGAGCTGAAGAGCTGAGTGACAGCACACAGGCCCAGAGTTCAGACCTCACAACCGGACCCCCAAAATGCTTTTTCTCTTTTTAGACATGCTCACTGTACAATGAGAAAGATGATCTCTCTCTCTCTCTCTCTCTCTCTCTCTCTCATACACACCTAAACACACAGACTCAGAGCAGTGCTTCTCCTGAATTTGTTGGTTTCTCATCTGGGCAATGTACCAGCCAGCTCAAGCACTGGAGTTCCCTTGTCAGAACCAGGGGCAACCACCCAAGGGGAACAATGCTCTAATAATGCAGCACCACCCTGCCTCCCCCTTTCTCCAGGGCCAGACCCTTCCCCTTGGGAACAACCAGCCTTGACTCCCCATTCACCAAAACCCTAGGCTAGGACGCTGGGTGAAGGAGTCCTGAAAAACGTGGCTCCTCAGAGTCTGGACAGAAAACAAAGCAGGGGATCATGGTGCCTCCAAAGAGGTGTCTGACCTGGGGTGGGGCATTGTTGGGGACTTTGATGAGGTCCTAAAGGCTATATACATGGATGGACTCCCTACTTCCAGCCTACATACTTCTGGGCAACTTGGCAGATTCTTGGGGAGGACGAGGAGACCAGATGGACTGGGAGCACTAGCAGAAGCTGGCAGAACTGGGAAATGTGATCACCCAGTCAGAACTGTTGACAGCTGGGGTTGGGGGTACAGGCCGGTTGTATGTGTGTCAGAGGGGGTGTCTTTTTCTCCCAAATACCCACCTTCTATCTGACCCCAGTGCCCTCACCTCTCTAGTGGGCTCTTCTGGGAATGTCCTCAGGTGAAAGGGTGACTGAGCACAGAAGACAAGAGCTCACACAGCAAGGGGGCCTATCTTCTGTATCCGACATCCCCCTCCCCAGCAATAAGGAAAAGACCTAAGAAGGCAAGTGTGGGGTGCTGCTCTCCATCTCTGACTAAAGCCACCATGTTCCCACCAGGGAGAGAAAGGATGCAGATGCAAGGCTGTGTGGCTCCCACTGCTCCAGGGTAGGGGCTCTGTGGTGCCCCCTCCTCACCCATCCCTGAAGCTTCCCTTTTCCTGGGACACTGGCATCTAGGGATGAGGGTGGGATCCCTGGGTGGACACCCACCTCCACTCCCCACCCCTAGGGTGCATTTGTGGCAGAGCCAGGACAGACTGTGGGGCATGGTGGAGGTGCAGGCAGGACTGGACTGGGAGGGGAGAGGCAAGGGTGCGGGTCCACGAGGGTGGGGAGGAAGGGTAGAGTGGGGGACCGGGTTTATGGGGGGGTCATGGAGTGCGGGAGTGCAGGTCGGCCACTCACTTGAGTTGCTGGGAGAAGCTGTAGGCTGCCTCTCAGGGTGTGTGCCGGGAGTCTGAGGACCGAGGGCCGGAACCAAGTCAGGGCCACAAGCAGGCCAGGGGCAAAACAGCTCCGCCAGGTGACTGCTAGAGGCTCCACGGGTCCCAGCCAGCAGTGCCATGTTTGAAATGCAGAGCGGGCGCGTGGTGGAGCTTCGCACAGCCTCTGCTCCTCCTCAGCCACCCCCTTAGCCTCAGTGGCCTCCTAACCTGTGGCGGCTGCCGCCTCAGCAGCCACTGCCTCTGCCCTGTTCCCCACACCGGGACTTCAGACTCAGGGCCACCATGGCTGGGCGCCTCCGAGGGGCTGCATGTGGCAATGTGCCTGCCATGCAGGCTCCGCCCGCTCTGCGCTCCAGGCCAGGACCCACACTATGATCAGAGCAGCCGCCAGCCACTGAAGCTGTTTCCATGGGTGCTAGTGCTCATGCTCGCTCTTCTCCTAGCTCTCTCTTGGCCCCACACTCCTCTCCAGGGCCACCCCACCCCTTCTGCACACACACCTGCCCCCTTGGGCCACTGGCCATTGCTGCCACCAAAGTGTGCCCCTGGCCCCCCCCTCCTCCCCTTGGTCCCGCCCTCACCTCTGGCCTCAATTGCAGCCCTGACTGGCTCCTGAGGCTTCTAGACCATGGCACTTGCAGACTTACCTCAGCTCAGCACTACCCCAGTACCAGCCTAGGGAATCGAATCTCCCCTCAGCCCCACCGCTGGAGGAGACTCTCCTCCATCCCCTTCCACTCCACACACCAAGCAGGTGCATGGTGACACTCGTGTGTGTGTGTGTGTGTGTGTGTGTGTGTGTGTGTGATGGGGATAACCACCTCTCAAGGACTCAGAACATAGCACATTTTGGGATGACTCAGCACACAGCACTCTTCCAAAATCAGCACACAGCACCCTGTGTAATGACTCAGCACACAGCTCCTTTTGAAGGACTCAGCATGTAGTATGCTGGGTAGAGTACTCAGCACACAGCACCCTTTGAAGGAGGGAGTCCATAGTCCCAGTGTAAAGGACTCAGTGCATGGCATGCTTTGAAAAACTCAGCACATAGCACTCTTTCCCAGGGACTCATCACACCCTGTGTTGAATCACACTGTGTAAAACACCCAATGCACAGCATCCTTCAAAAAACTCAGCACACAACAATTTTGAAGGACTCAGCACATACCACACTGTGGAAGCACTCAGCACACAGCACCATTTGAAGGACAGTACTGTTGGGTCTTCATCCGTCCCACAAAAGACGGACGGGGTCCAAGGAAAGGAAAGCTAAGTGCGGCGCTTGCCCATTCCCCAGCCTCCCTCAGCCCGGGAGACAATCAGACACAGCGGGGAACCAAATCCAGCAGGTATAAAACTCCTTTATTAACAGAGAGCAGCCCCTTTTTAAAGACAAAAAGGGTGGGTGGCATGGTAAGGGAGGAAGAGGAACCAATCACTGTCAAGATCACACCCTATCATGCACCTGAGCCTTCAGGGGCTGGTTAGGCCTTGATTGGCAGGCCAATTGGGCTCTGCCCACTCAACCCCCTCCCAGTGCCATCTTTGCTGCCCATGTGCTCCACACAGTATAGAGCACCCTGTGTAAAAGACTCAGCACACAGCACTCAAAAAACACCTTGTCCCTCTCTTCTCAAGGGCTCAGCACATAGCAGGACCCTTTGGGATGCATTAGCACACCACACCTTTTGTAGGACTAAGCATATAGTACGTTGTGTAATGGACTCATCATACAGCACCCTTTGAAAAACCCAGGACGGCCCACTCTTCTCAGGGATTCAGCACATAGCACCCTCTGGGATGACTCAGTAAACAGCACCTTTTTGAGGACTCAGCACAAAACTCCCATGTGGGAAGGACCCAGCAAATGGTGCCCTGTGAAGGACTCAACACATAGCTGTATGTCACAAGTTCAGCTGTCATTAGAATTAGGTTGCTTTCTTCAGTATCACCATTCTTCAGAAACACTGCACAAATCCTACTAGTTCACATTTAGACAGAGTGTGTTTTTTGGGGGAAGGTGAGCTGGGGGTCTTGAATTCAAAGCCTGAGGGCCCTGTCTCTGAGCTCTTTGGTTCAATGCTAGAGCTCTACCACTTGGAGGCACAGATCCAATTTTTTGGGGGAGTTGTTCTTTCACAGGTCTTATGGTGATAAGTAAGGACAAGTTGGGGTATCCATGGGCAAAGGCTATTAGCTCAACCTAGAGCAGTCCTCTCCCTTCCTTGTGTCCCTGGAAAGCCAGGCTTCCTGGAGCTCTCTTGGCCAAGGGTTGAACAGACTGCTCTGGCATCAGCAATCAGTGTGAGCAAAAGTCAGCTTGGCCCTAGTAACTTGCCCAAATGGAACTCTAAAGGATAATGGCATGGGGCTGCATGTTCTGCGTGGGGCCACCAGGGAGCAGGAGTAGCCCACAATAGGGATAGTACTTGAGAGTTGTGTTTACTCTTGCTTCCCTGGGGCCCCCATCATGCTTCAAAGCCACCCTGGAGAGGAAAGTCCTTGAGACTCTTACCTACAATTAACCATCCAAAAGCAAGTGGGGCTGTGGCTCAAGTGGCACAGCACTAGCCTTCAGCAAGAAAACTCAGGGATAAAGCCTAGGCCCTTAGTTCACACACACACACACACACACACACACACACACACACACACACACACACATACACACAAAGACGACATGCATGCAAAATCAGAGATTTCAACACTGCAGTCTTTGGGTATTCTCTACTTTTTCCCCAATAAGCCTGGTGGCTGCTGGCCTAGGTGTTTGGTGTATACAACATCACCTGGCATCTTCAATTTTGGGGCAACAGAATGGCTAGAAGGTCAACCTTCCCCCATCCCAGCTCCTTGATTGGGTCATGGTCTATCCAGGCCCTTTGGGGCTCCTTACAGACTCGCCAACATTCCTTCAAAAGGCATCACATACTGGGCACTGGTGGCTCATGCCTGTCATCCTAGCTACTCAGGAAGTTGAGATCTGGAGGATCACGATGCCAAGCCAGTCTGGGCAGGACAGTGTATGAGACTCTTATCAATGAACCGTCAGAAAACAAAAGTGGCATTGTGGCTCAAGTGGTAGTGCCAGCCTTGAGAAAAAGAGCTCAGGGACAGTGCTCATGGCCAACAACAACAAGGAGAGGCATTGCATGTTGTCTTTGGGATTGGCATGGCCCAAATATAATTGGAATTAATTATAATTGGAATTAATCAAGTCCTCCAAGACATAGAAGTACCTCCTTTAGTCCTGTGCTCCTCCATCTCTTCTCACCCCCTGGCCTTGTCCGTGCTTTGGGTCAGCATGGGTCTGGCTGGATGGGAGGGCTCCAAGGAAGATCCCAGAGCAATATCACCACCTCTTTCTGCCCTGCTCAACCTACTGCTTCTGCTCATTGCCATAGACCTTCTTCCTGGAATCCATCCATGAGGTCATCATCACCAACATTGTGGTGAGTGGTGGGTCTGAACTAACTAGGGGCACTCAGAGGTGGAAGTAGGTCTGGGACTGGAAGCTTTCACCTTGGGTGTCAGCTGAGGCCATGGCTGACCTTTATTTCATCCTGAGCCTTGCACTGGTGGAAAAACAGTGTGGACTTCACATTGAGTCAGGTAAGATTGGAATCTGGAGGACCACTTGTGTGGGGGAGGATGTGGGAGGGACTCAGGAGCCAGTTGTTGGTACTCTCTTGGGACTCCCCTCTCCCTCTCTCATCCCTCAATGGTAGAAGAGAAACTTCAACTAAAGTTGTGGGAAGAGGGGGCAAAGGAATATTTTGGTGTGAACCAGACTTTTGCTTCATAATCATCCTAGCCCCTGTTTCCTATTTATCTGAGGACTGGCCATATGGGTTTGGGAGGGGGAAGAATCATCCTAGCTGAGAATGTGGCTTAGTGGTAGAGTGTTCGCCTAGCATGCCTAAAGCCCTGGGTTCTATTCCACACAGAAAAAGCAGAAGGGGACGTGGGACAAGCCTTGATCAAAAAGAGCTCAGGGAGAGTGGCCAGGCCCTGAGTTCAAGCCCCAAGGCTGGAAGAACAAATCTTTGTTTTTAGGCTTTTTTTTTGTTTGAAAACAATTTATTCCTTGTGATAAGCATAACATGGGTCTCTTTCCTGGCCACCAATGGGCCATTAGATGTCCCTTGAGTTTAGGCCAACTCCCTGCAGCTTCTGCCCTACCCTATCCCCAGTTTATCCTTCCCTTTACCCGGCAGATGGAGGCCTGAGAGAAAGCCACTTGGTCACCTATATCTGGTGACTGCCAAGGCTTTTGAGAGTCAGTATGTCACATAGAGAGTCATGATCCACATCAGTCTACAGGAGAAAGTGAGGGAGCACTCCTCCCCTGAGCCTGGGAGCTGTGGGCAGATCTGAATGTGGGGCATCTGGGGCAGGATGTGCTCCTTGGGGGAGTCCACTATGGGGTCGGGAACCCTGACCTCTCCTCTGGCACTTTCCATGCTGTCTTCAAGTTGCAATTCTTCAAAACCTCTCTGCTCCTCCCTCATTTCACCCACAACAGGCCCTGAGGCATCTGAAGCAGTGTTGGTGGTGGGGGCTCAGCCTGTGCTGGCATCTGGAGACTGTTGTCTGTGCTTCTTTTGGGAGGAGTGACAACAGCTCCTGCAGCACTCTCCTCTTCTCCAGCATCTCCTAGGACAGCAAGTGCATGCACTGGGCTTTCTCCCAACACAGCTCATTCAGGACCAGCATCTGCTCTTTACATACCATGAGGGACTCCTCGATAGTTCGGATGTTTGCTGACAGCTGGCTGCATCAATGGGGGAGCTCACCTGCTGGACTCTGGAAGTCCACCTCATCAGCCAGGTCATGGACAAAGCAGATTTTCTTTTCAGATGCCCATGTGTCCCGCTTCCCATCCCCACACATGCTGTGGTGGATCTTATGGGGCTGAGGGCCTGTGGCTTCAGCTAAGTCTGGCACTGAGATGCTGGGTCGGACTGGGGGCGCCTGCAGCTGGCCCACCATTCTTGTGTCAGGATTTTCCCCCTGTGGATCTCATCCTCCAAGAGCTTCTCGCAGAGCCATATCACTCTTGGTCTGGGGAACATCTCCATCCTCTGTGATGATCACATCGCAATTGGGGCGGTGGGGAGAGAATTGCCTCCTTACCTTTTGCTTCTCCAGGCCTCATGCCTTCCCCTTCCACAGGGAAAATCAGGAAGCTCAGCTGGGCCTGCAGGCACTCCTCCTGTGATCTGGTGGCTTCCAGGCACTTGAGAGTGTCCTGCCACTTCAGGGACACCACCTGGTCCCTCCAGTTTGTTGAGCCCTTCACTTGCTTCAGCTGCTCCAGCAGCTGGGTCTGCCTCTCTAAGTGCTGCTGCAGGGCCTCCTTCTCAGAGCACAGTCATTCATTGGAGACAATGTGTCATTCACAGGAGGCTCTGAACTCCTGCACTGGCCTAGGGACTGCTCCTTTTCTCCTGAGCTGCTTGGCTCTCTCTCTCAGCCACCACTATCCATTTCTCTATCTTCTCCTCTGAGCAGTCCAACTGTTCCCGCAGATGTTTCTTCATCTGCTGCTGAGTCCAGGATGCTGGCGAGCTCCTCCTTCTCACTGCTCACCCTGTGGAGAGCGTCCCACAGCAGGGCCAGCTTGTCCTCCAGTTGTCCATCCCACACACATGCTCATCGTGGGGTCTCAGGGATTTCTTGCCGATCCTAGGCTTTCTCCTCCAGTCTCTGCAGTTGCTCCTGCTGCTCCACGTTTGAAGACGGAGACTGGTTTTCCTGGACCTGGATGTGAAGTTGTTCCTCCAGGTTTTTCAATTCCATCTCCTTGCTGTAGGCTTGGGCTTGCAGATGCCACTAGGCCTGAGATGGTCCCGTGGGGGAATGTGGCTTTACCAGCTTCCTTCTCAGTTCCCACAGCTCATTCCCTAGGTCCAACACATGCCTTGCCCCTCATTTCTTCTCCTCTGTCAGTTGGTTCACCCATTGGGTCAGCCGCCATGCCTGTTCCTTCCGTGTAGACTTCTCAATGCTCAGGTCTCCATGAAGGTGTCTCTCTCCAGATTCGCTGTGGTCACCAGCCAGCTCAGGTTGTCCAGTAGTCTCTTCAGTACCTCACTCCCCTCCAGCACTTGTTGGAACTTGGATATTCTCTTCTTCATGTTGCTCCTCTGTATCCACAGCACTTCCAGCTTCTCCTGCAACTCTGTGTTCACTTGTTCCAGGTCATCGAAGCTTCTGGTCTTTTCCTAGAGCTGAAGGGTCACATCATTCAGCTGTTCGAAGAATATTTTGGTCTCCTTCTTTGCAACAGTGACCATAGAAGCTATTTTCTCCAGCTCTACAATGGGCCACTCTGTAGCTTGCAGGCCGCTGGTGAGAGCTTGGTGCTCCCTTTCTCTGTCATCAGTGTCCTGCTGCACTTGGGCCAGTGCACATTGTAAATCACTTTCTGCTGAAACCAACCACTATATGGGTGCCTTGTGGATCTCTACCTCCATTTTTGGTGCTGCATGTATCTGGGCTATCTTCTCCCTCGCTTACTCCCATTGATCCTGTGGGTCTGTCTTTCCCTGCTTCAGTGGTTGGATCTTCACAAAGAGTGCCTGGTTTCTTCTTTTCTGTGGTCCAGGGTGGGCACCACATTCCAGTAGCACCTCTGTGGATCCTTGGTGGTATTGGGACCTTTCACACTCTGGACACTGGTGGCTGTGACTGTGTCCAAAGCAAGGGAGGCCCATGGTCGGCATCACCTTTAGCCAGACTCTCCATTCAATCCGGCTCCCCAGTGGTGTTTGTCTTGGGGATCCCTCCCTTTTTCATGTTCTTTGTTTTCTTGAATAGTTCAAGTCTGTCAGGAGGATACTGCTGGTGTTCTTGGGGCAGTTTCTTGCCCACAATTCTCCCATTGACTCTTATTGTTTCAGACATCTGAGCAATGGGATAGGAAAGTTGGGCTGTCCACATTCTCAAGCTCTAGGAAATCCTCTATTCTCCCACTCAATGACTAGGACATCATTTCCTACTCTACCTCAAAGTCACCTGGAGTCTCTTGCTCACCACTCAGCCACCTCTACCTTCCTCAACTGCTGGTAGTGGTGTCAACCAACAGAGGGAAACCCTGGTGCTACTGGGAAGCATGGAATGTGGGCATGGCCACTATTCTTGTATCTATTGGTCAAAAAGAACAATGAAAGAATGAGGGTGTGCCCAGAATCCTGGGATGCAGAGAGAATGGATGGAGTCAAGATGACAGCAGCCCCTTTGCCAGTTGGGGACAAGACGGAGACCTGCTTTAGCCAGTTGGCTGCACAGATTGTTGTGCATGTCTCTTTGTTGCCAGTCCTAGAACTTGAACTCAGGATCTTGGCTCAGTCCATGAGCTGTTCTTGCTCAAGATTAGCCCTCTACCACTGGAGCCACATAGCTCTACTTCTGGCTTTGTTGGCATTGAGGTTGGACAGGGGTCTCAAGGACTTTCCTGCCTAGGGTGACTTTGACCATAATCCTCCTATCACAGCCTTGTAAGTATGAAGGAGGACTGGTGAGAGCCACTGGTGCCTGGCTAATAATTGTTCGGGATTATGGCTTCCCCAGTAGCCTGCAAGCTTTCAGCAATGTAAGATGAAGTAGCCTTTGGAGCTGGATCATTCAGACCTTGATGACCATGGTGCAAAAGAAGAAAATGTAAAAACGCCATCCCACCACTCTTTTTCTGTGCACCCTCCCCCCCCACCCTGCACAAAGCCTGAAGTTCTAGGATCACAGGGTAGGCTGTGTTTCCAGGGGCTGCACCCCAGCCTATGGTGATGAAAGCTGAGGCACGGTTGCCATGACCTGAGTTCAAGAACATGTTTGGCAATACAAGCAAAAAAAAATAGCTCCCTGGCTTGCAATTCACACTGTTTCTCCTACCTTTGAATTTGAACTTAAGGCCTGGGTAACTCTGAAGCACTGTGGACAAAGGGGAAGCTCACCATGCTTGAAGACAAGAAAGTAAGGCCTGGTCCCTAGGCCTGAATTCAAGCACCCACCCCAGAAACATTCTATTTATATATATTGTAAAGTTAGATTTGTACTTACATATAGATGGTCAGTCCATATCCTGTTTGTCGTGGTTGTTTATTGTATTTCTGTTTTATTCATTTATTTTAGATTTTTATTGTGAAAATACTGTACAGAGGGGTTACAATTAAATGGGCAAGATAATAAGTATATTTCTTATCAAGCATTGTAGCCTCCTCCTTTGTTTCCCCATCAGATCCCTTCCCATCGTCCTCTCAGCCCCCCCACAATCCTCCCCGCTCCGTCCCCCCTGTAGGCCTCCTATCCCCCCCCGCACTAAAGTTGTAAAGTTCGTTTTTGACTTGTACATCTCATTGTTGCAATGAGTTCACCTGTATCCCTATTAAACGATTTGTTTTTCCCCTTCCGCTCCACAAATTATACCTACATCAAATACAGTGAAAGCAGGAGTTACACTGTAGGGGAGGGACATACAAAACGACAAAGAAATAATCTTATAAATATGTTAGAAACAATCTCAAGAAAGGAAAAAAATATTTGAGTACATATCTTAAGGTTCATTTCCCTAACATCACCTTATCTGAACTTTTCTGCTTGAATCAGACATATACTAGATATTGCAAATAAGAGAAACCATGGGATCTATGTTTCTTTGGACTTGGCTTACTTCACTTGATATAATT
>NW_012286759.1:0-4697 GCF_000151885.1 Dipodomys ordii
GGGCTTGAACTCAGGGCTTGGGTACTGTCCCTGAGGTTGATTTTTCTTCAAGGCCAGTGCTCTACCACTTGAGCTACAGTGCCACTTCCAGTTGGATTGGAGATGAGCCTCTCATGACACTTTCCTGCCTGGGTTGGGAAATGAGATCCTCTGGATCTCAGCCTCCCGAGTAGCCAGGATGACAAGTGTGGGATGAGAGGGGTGAACGACTGGCTTAAGGTGTCTAGTCCTTCAGAATTTCCACCTACTCCTCCTCTAGAAGCTACCACCTAGACACCCCTCTACTTCCCTCAGGGACAGCAAAGGGAGGCTCAGAATTTGGGTGGGGCCATAGGGATTAAAGGGCCCCCTCACATCACTAGCCCTCTCTAAGCTCCCATCTGCCTCCTCCTGATTGCCTGGTCTTCCAGGCCAGATCAGACCCACAAGGAGTTCTGGGGCCTGCCCTATATCCTCCTGCCCCACCCAACCTGTACCTGAGGATTTCTGGGGCCAGCTGCTCCATGTCCTGGTGGAAGACATTGGGAGGGTTGCTGGTAACTGGATCCAGGGGTGCCCAGGGCAAAAGGAGTATCCAGCTCCCCTCTGTCAAAGGAGACACAAAGCACAGATGCATCTACTAAGTGCTTCAGGGCATACCCATCAACCTGTCACAAAGGTCCCTGGGAGAACTGTTTTATGGTGACAGCCCTGGGGCCTGACATCGGGACCCCCGGCGCTGTCCCCGACTTTCTTTGTCTTCAGGGGAGGGCTCTTTCACCTGAGCCACAGTGCCACTTCCAGCTTTTTCTGTGTATGCAGGACCTAGGAATCCAACCTGTACTTTCCTGCGAGCTTGATGAGCCCTTTACCTCTAAGACACAATTCCAGCCCTGGATAGCTGTTTTTCTATGATCCCTCAGACCTGTATAGGGATAGTCTCGCACATCTATACCAAGTCGCACATCTATACCGAGTCTCTCAACAGCAGCCCTGGCTGGAAATGAACATGCTCTGCTGTGTTGTCCATCATATTCAGCACCTTTGCTCTCTGTGCTTCCTGTCAGATCCTCCTACTTAAGCAAAACCCCCTTTTCAAGTGCTGCCTCCAAGAAGACCATTCCGATCACCTCGGCAGAGCTGGAGCCTCTCCACTCTTCAGGCTGCCAGCCTTGTAAGACTCTGCCTTCCAGCCAATGTGAGTTGACAGTGCACAAAGGGAAAGGCCTGGATTCCACCACCGGATTTCTGAAGGCCCTGATACACCACCCAGGGACAGGTTTTGTATCACACTCCGTGAGAGGGGACTCGAGGCCCAGGCAATCTGTGGGCAAAAAGATGGGGCCATTTCTTTGTGTGGGCTTGAACTGAGGATCTGGGAGCTGTCTCTCTGAGTTTTATTGTTCAAGGCTGGTGCTCTACCACTTGAGCCACAGCTCCACTTCTAGCTTTTTGGTGGTTCCATGGAGAGTAGAGTCTCACAGGCTTTCCAGCTTATGGCTGGCTTCAAGCTGTGATCCTGAGATCTAAACCTCCAGAGTAGCCAGAATGACAGGCATGAGCCTGAGCCTCAGGTGATGGGCACCAACGGCTTTTTTGTTGTTGTTGTTCCTGTTTATCTCCTGTCAACTAGCAAGCCCAACTTAAAATAATCAGTTACAGGGGATCAAAATTCTCTCCTAGGTCAGTTAATCCAAGGAGATAAAGTGTCTTTGGAAAAGGCTAGTCTGAGTTGGTTTAGGGGTGTGTGTGTGTGTGTGTGTGTGTGTGTGTGTGTGTGTGTGTGTGTGTGTGTGTGTGTGTGTGTGAGTAAAAGTGTCCGGGATACCTACCCTCATCTCTGCAGTGCCTCATCCTCCCAGCAGGGAGTGCATCCAGGATCCTGACCCCAAGGAAGGTGGAGGGGTACCTAAGGTCACATCCAGGGAGATGATCCGAATTCTCTCCTGCAGCCTAAGCCTGGACAGATAAAGGAGAGAAGGAGAGGTTTAGGGGAACATCAAGGGGAGCCCCTTACCTTTGGCTACAAGTACCAGCAGAAGACTGTATCCATCTTTCTTGGTAGTCAGATAAAAGGTGCACACTGTTCATTTATTTTATGATTGTGTTAGTCCTAGGACTTGGATTCAAGGCCTGGGTGTTACCCCTGAGCTTCTTTTGTTCAAGGCTGAGGCTCTACCACTTGAGCCACAGCACTGGCTTATGTGTGGGTTTGGAGAGGGAGGTGGTTTATGGGAGATAAGAATCTCACGGACTTTCCTGCCCCGGCTGCTCTGAGTCACAACCATCAGACCTCAGCCTCCAAAAGAGCCAGGATGATGGGTGGGAGCCATGACCTCCTGACCGCCACCATCCATTTATAATCCCTTAGGCCCAGGGCTGGACCACCCACACTACACCTCCTTGTTGGGAGTAGGAAGCAGACATGAGTGGGTTTGATACTTCAACAGCCTACCTATCTTTGAGCATTGTTCTGGGTCAGTCTGAAAGAGGCTTCGTCCTTATCCACAGCAATGACTTGGCTCTGTCACAAGAACAAATGTCCAATGGGAGGTGTCAGGTCTGGGGTCTTTCCTCTGAACCCCGCCCCCCTAACCAAAATGACACTCCCCAGCAAAGGGTAGTACACACAGAGTGTTTTTATTGATTTACAGCCAGGGTCTTGTCAGATAGGTGGGGGTATAGGTCAGAGGCCCAGAATTATGCTGGGCAGGGGGAAAAGGTGACACCTTCTCATCCACTTTCCTTCAACGGTGTAGCAGAGGGATGTGGGGAAGGACTCATGGGATGGACAATGAATAACCGTCATGGTCTAGCCGGGGCACGGAGGGGCTTACCTCATGAAGCTGGTTCAACAGGCTGAGCAAAACAGCTCCTGAATCACAGCCCACCTCCAGAATGAGAGGGTCACTGTGGGTTCCAGCCACATGGGGATGCTGGGCTACCTCCTCCAGCACCCATTCAACCAGTTCCTGAGAGAGAGAAAGAGAGAGAGAGAAGGAGAGGGAGAGAGGGGGGAGGGGAAGAGAGATGGAGAGAGAGGACCAGAATTACACTTAAGCCAGGTGCCAGTGGCTCAGGCCTATAATCCTAACTACACAGAGGGTGAGATGTGAAGATCATGGCTCATAGCTGGCCCTGGCAGAAAGATCTGTCAGACTCTTATCCTCAAAGGACCAACAGAAAACCAGAAGTGATGCGGGGGATTCCAAACCAAGGCCTGCATGATCCCTACTTCCTTCCTTTCCTCCTTTTCTCCCTCCATCCTTCCCTCCTCTCTTTTTCTTTCCTCTCTTTGTGCCACCCATAGGCTTTGAAATCAGAGCCTGGGTGCTGTCCCTGAGCCTTTTTACTCAAGGCCAACAGTCTATGGCTTGAGCCACTCATCCACTTCTGGCATTTTCTTTTTGGTAGTTAGTTGGAGATAAGAGTCTTATAGGATTTCCTGCATGGGCCTTAAGCCTCAATCCTCCCATCTCAGTCTCCTAAGTAGCTAGGATGACAGGAGTGAAGCAATGGTATCCAGCCCAAACCAAGATTTCTTCATGTGCTGTGGAACCAGCACTGGAACCTTTCATCGTGTATGAGCCCCCTCTTCCCTCGCCAGGCTTGGCACATGCTGTAACAGTATGTTGGATAAATAAATGAGCATCTGTCTATGACAATACTACAGACAAGTTCCATCTAATTCAGGTAAGCATCCTGGGTGGGGGCAAAGCCTGATGTAGCTCTCCCACAGTTCTCCCTCCTCCCTCTTCCCACCCTCCTGGTGCCACTGCACTTAAATGTTTTGGTTCCAAGAACGTAGCCATGATGTACTCACTGGATTCCTGAGCCTCTGGTATGCCTATCTTCTCAAAGTTCTCTGTTCAGCCACTGACCAGCTCTGTGGCACTCCACTCCCCACTCAGGTGTGAATAAGGTTGCTGTGAGGTGAACGCCAGGCTCAAGGGGCCTCCTCTCCACTCCCTGGGGCAGACAAGATGGTCCACTAGATCCGTCCCCCAAGTTTCATGTTCCAGCGAAAGGATCCTTGAGGCATCCCAGGTCTCTGAATCTCCCAGATTCCAGTGCAGGTGCTGGGAATTGTCTATGTTCACAGCTGGCAGGCTGCGGATGGTGAGGTCACAATCTCTGCTCCCCAAGACATCCACAACTGTGGTGGTCACCCTAGAGAGAGCCGGAGGAGAATCAGCAGCAGCCGGAGAAAGGCAGTCAAGGAACGACGATAGTAGCAGGAAACCATCTGGCTTGGGAACTCTGCCTGTGCTGCTTTGAACGTCATTGTTTGGTGGCTGAAAGGTCCATCTAATTTGACCCAGAATTCCAGGCATTACGTAGAAATTGCCAGCTTCAAGAAAAAACCCTGGCAGGGTGCTGGTGGCTCACACCTAAAATCCTAGCTACTCAGTAGGCTGAGATCTGAGGATCGCGGTTCAAAGCCAGCCCGGACAGATGAGACCGTGAGACTCCTATCTCCAATAAAACCACCAGAAAACTGGAAGTGGTGCTGTAGCTCAAGTAGTAGAGTGCTGACCTTGAGCTGAAGAGCTGAGGGGACAGCGCCGAAGCCCAGAGTTCAAGCCCCACGACTGACAAAAAAAAAGAAAAAAGGAAAAACCCTGGAAAAGCTGGCATTTCACTTGTCCCAATCAAACTTAATGGGTTCCAAAATCAGTAGTCCCCTTTTCCTTAAAGACAGCCTACAGCAGGTTACA
>NW_012286760.1:0-2972 GCF_000151885.1 Dipodomys ordii
TCAGAATAACCGTCATGGTCTAGCCGGGGCACGGAGGGGCTTACCTCATGAAGCTGGTTCAACAAGCTGAGCAAAACAGCTCCTGACCCACAGCCCACCTCCAGAATGAGAGGGTCACTGTGGGTTCCAGCCACATGGGGATGCTGGGCTACCTCCTCCAGCACCCATTCAACCAGTTCCTGAGAGAGAGAAAGAGAGAGAGAGAAGGAGAGGGAGAGAGGGGGGAGGGGAAGAGAGATGGAGAGAGAGGACCAGAATTACACTTAAGCCAGGTGCCAGTGGCTCAGGCCTATAATCCTAACTACACAGAGGGTGAGATGTGAAGACCATGGCTCATAGCTGGCCCTGGCAGAAAGATCTGTCAGACTCTTATCCTCAAAGGACCAACAGAAAACCAGAAGTGATGCAGGGGATTCCAAACCAAGGCCTGCATGATCCCTTCTTCCTTCCTTTCCTCCTTTTCTCCCTCCATCCTTCCCTCCTCTCTTTTTCTTTCCTCTCTTTGTGTCACCCATAGGCTTTGAAATCAGAGCCTGGGTGCTGTCCCTGAGCCTTTTTACTCAAGGCCAACAGTCTATGGCTTGAGCCACTCATCCACTTCTGGCATTTTCTTTTTGGTAGTTAGTTGGAGATAAGAGTCTTATAGGATTTCCTGCATGGGCCTTAATCCTCAATCCTCCCATCTCAGTCTCCTAAGTAGCTAGGATGACAGGAGTGAAGCAATGGTATCCAGCCCAAACCAAGATTTCTTCATGTGCTGTGGAACCAGCACTGGAACCTTTCATCGTGTATGAGCCCCCCTCTTCCCTCCCCAGGCTTGGCACATGCTGTAACAGTATGTTGGATAAATAAATGAGCATCTGTCTATGACAATACTACAGACAAGTTCCATCTAATTCAGGTAAGCATCCTGGGTGGGGGTAAAGCCTGATGTAGCTCTCCCACAGTTCTCCCTCCTCCCTCTTCCCACCCACCTGGTGCCACTGCACTTAAATGTTTTGGTTCCAAGAACGTAGCCATGATGTACTCACTGGATTCCTGAGCCTCTGGTATGCCTATCTTCTCAAAGTTCTCTGTTCAGCCACTGACCAGCTCTGTGGCACTCCATTCCCCACTCAGGTGTGAATAAGGTTGCTGTAAGGTGAACGCCAGGCTCAAGGGGCCTCCTCTCCACTCCTGGAGCAGACAGGATGGTCCACTAGATCCGTCCCCCAAGTTTCATGTTCCAGAGAAAGGATCCTTGAGGCATCCCTGGTCTCTGAATCTCCCAGATTCCAGTGCATGTGCTGGGAATTGTCTATGTTCACAGCTGGCAGGCTGCGGATGGTGAGGTCACAATCTCTGCTCCCCAAGACATCCACAACTGTGGTGGTCACCCTAGAGAGAGCCGGAGGAGAATCAGCAGCAGCCGGAGAAAGGCAGTCAAGGAACGACGATAGTAGCAGGAAACCATCTGCCTGTGCTGCTTTGAACGTCATTGTTTGGTGGCTGAAAGGTCCATCTAATTTGACCCAGAATTCCAGGCGTTACGTAGAAATTGCCAGCTTCAAGAAAAAACCCTGGCAGGGTGCTGGTGGCTCACACCTAAAATCCTAGCTACTCAGTAGGCTGAGATCTGAGGATCGCGGTTCAAAGCCAGCCCGGACAGATGAGACCGTGAGACTCCTATCTCCAATAAAACCACCAGAAAACTGGAAGTGGTGCTGTAGCTCAAGTAGTAGAGTGCTGACCTTGAGCTGAAGAGCTGAGGGGACAGCGCCCAAGCCCAGAGTTCAAGCCCCACGACTGACAAAAAAAAAGAAAAAAGGAAAAACCCTGGAAAAGCTGGCATTTCACTTGTCCCAATCAAACTTAATGGGTTCCAAAATCAGTAGTCCCCTTTTCCTTCCAGACAGCCTACAGCAGGTTACAGAAAATGGCATTCAGAGAGCCTTAGCTAACTGCCATGTCCTGATCCCAAGCAGGCTCCAGCAGGGGGAACACACTTGCCTACCATTGCCCAGCTGGAAACAGCCCAGGAGGGACACAGATTGGAGTCTGCAGGACTCCAGGGAGGACTACCAACCAGTGCACTGCCCCTAGAGGGAATCCATGCCACCATTGGGGGCCCGGAGCCCCCTGATCAGATGCCCATGGACACCGTCAATGCCCTGGGTAAGATTCCCCTCTCATCCTCAGTCGTGATGAACCATCTGCCATGTCACACCGTTTATCACTTCCCAGACCCTCCTAGCTTCACAGCCCCTGCCCTACAACCCCTATCTCATTCCCTAATTATGTTTGGCAGATACATTCCCAACTTTGAATTAGCTCAACTGTACACATGAGAGTAGACTGTCTGGCTGGAAGAGTGGGGCTGTGGTCACAGTAGCCTCATGAGCCTTCTGGTTAAAGACAGAAGAGCAGGTATCCACGCTGGTCTGCGGTTCACACAGGCCTCCTAGGAGAGACCCACGCAGGCCCAGCAGTTACTGTGGGCTGCAGGTAAGGGGAAGAAAGTGGTGGGAAGGAACATTTAATGAAACCTTCTCTAAAGGAGCCATGACAATGTGAAAGAGAAAACAAAAACTGTGGCTGGGCTCATACTGGGCATTAATGAAAAAAGAACAACAAATACACACATGCACACAAATAAAATGCTTTTGCTCGGGCTAGGAATGTGGCTCAGTGGTAGAGCGCTTTCCTTGCATGCACAAGGCCCTGGGTTCAATTCCTCAGCACCACATAAACAAAAAGAAAAAAGTCAGAAGTGGTGCTGTGGCTCAAGTGGTAGAGTGCTAGCCTTGAGCTGAAGAGCTGAGTGACAGCACACAGGCCCAGAGTTCAGAACTCACAACCGGACCCCCCCCCCAAAAAATGCTTTTTCTCTTTTTAGACATGCTCACTGTACAATGAGAAAGATGATCTCTCTCTCTCTCTCTCTCTCTCTCTCATACACACCTAAACACACAGACTCAGAGCAGTGCTTCTCC
>NW_012286761.1:0-2975 GCF_000151885.1 Dipodomys ordii
GGAACATTTAATGAACCTTCTCTAAAGGAGCCATGACAATGTGAAAGAGAAAACAAAAACTGTGGCTGGGCTCATACTGGGCATTAATGAAAAAAGAACAACAAATACACACATGCACACAAATAAAATGCTTTTGCTCGGGCTAGGAATGTGGCTCAGTGGTAGAGCGCTTTCCTTGCATGCACAAGGCCCTGGGTTCAATTCCTCAGCACCACATAAACAAAAAGAAAAAAGTCAGAAGTGGTGCTGTGGCTCAAGTGGTAGAGTGCTAGCCTTGAGCTGAAGAGCTGAGTGACAGCACACAGGCCCAGAGTTCAGAACTCACAACCGGACCCCCCCCCAAAAATGCTTTTTCTCTTTTTAGACATGCTCACTGTACAATGAGAAAGATGATCTCTCTCTCTCTCTCTCTCTCTCTCTCTCTCTCTCTCTCTCTCATACACACCTAAACACACAGACTCAGAGCAGTGCTTCTCCTGAATTTGTTGGTTTCTCATCTGGGCAATGTACCAGCTCAAGCACTGGAGTTCCCTTGTCAGAACCAGGGGCAACCACCCAAGGGGAACAATGCTCTAATAATGCAGCACCACCCTGCCTCCCCCTTTCTCCAGGGCCAGACCCTTCCCCTTGGGAACAACCAGCCTTGACTCCCCATTCACCAAAACCCTAGGCTAGGACGCTGGGTGAAGGAGTCCTGAAAAACGTGGCTCCTCAGAGTCTGGACAGAAAACAAAGCAGGGGATCATGGTGCCTCCAAAGAGGTGTCTGACCTGGGGTGGGGCATTGTTGGGGACTTTGATGAGGTCCTAAAGGCTATATACATGGATGGACTCCCCACTTCCAGCCTACATACTTCTGGGCAACTTGGCAGATTCTTGGGGAGGACGAGGAGACCAGATGGACTGGGAGCACTAGCAGAAGCTGGCAGAACTGGGAAATGTGATCACCCAGTCAGAACTGTTGACAGCTGGGGTTGGGGGTACAGGCCGGTTGTATGTGTGTCAGAGGGGGTGTCTTTTTCTCCCAAATACCCACCTTCTATCTGACCCCAGTGCCCTCACCTCTCTAGTGGGCTCTTCTGGGAAGGTCCTCAGGTGAAAGGGTGACTGAGCACAGAAGACAAGGGCTCACACAGCAAGGGGGCCTATCTTCTGTATCTGACATCCCCCTCCCCAGCAAAAAGGAAAAGACCTAAGAAGGCAGGTGTGGGGTGCTGCTCTCCATCTCTGACTAAAGCCACCAGGTTCCCACCAGGGAGAGAAAGGATGCAGATGCAAGGCTGTGTGGCTCCCACTGCTCCAGGGTAGGGGCTCTGTGGTGCCCCCTCCTCACCCATCCCTGAAGCTTCCCTTTTCCTGGGACACTGGCATCTAGGGATGAGGGTGGGATCCCTGGGTGGACACCCACCTCCACTCCCCACCCCTAGGGTGCATTTGTGGCAGAGCCAGGACAGACTGTGGGGCACGGTGGAGGTGCAGGCAGGACTGGACTGGGAGGGGAGAGGCAAGGGTGCGGGTCCGCGAGGGTGGGGAGGAAGGGTAGAGTGGGGGACCGGGTTTATGGGGGGGTCATGGAGTGCAGGAGTGCAGGTCGGCCACTCACTTGAGCTGCTGGGAGAAGCTGTAGGCTGCCTCTCAGGGTGTGTGCCGGGAGTCTGAGGACCGAGGGCCGGAACCAAGTCAGGACCACAAGCAGGCCAGGGGCAAAACAGCTCCGCCAGGTGACTGCTAAAGGCTCCACGGGTCCCAGCCAGCAGTGCCATGTTTGAAATGCAGAGCGGGCGTGTGGTGGAGCTTCACACAGCCTCTGCTCCTCCTCAGCCACCCCCTTAGCCTCAGCGGCCTACTAACCTGTGGCGGCTGCCGCCTCAGCAGCCACTGCCTCTGCCCTGTTCCCCACACCGGGACCTCAGACTCAGGGCCACCATGGCTGGGCGCCTCCAAGGGGCTGCATGTGGCAATGTGCCTGCCATGCAGGCTCCGCATGCTCTGCGCTCCAGGCCAGGACCCACACTATGATCAGAGCAGCCGCCAGCCACTGAAGCTGTTTCCATGGGTGCTAGTGCTCATGCTCGCTCTTCTCCTAGCTCTCTCTTGGCCCCACACTCCTCTCCAGGGCCACCCCACCCCTTCTGCACACACACCTGCCCCCTTGGGCCACTGGCCATTGCTGCCACCAAAGTGTGCCCCTGGCCCCCCCCTCCTCCCCTTGGTCCCGCCCTCACCTCTGGCCTCAATTGCAGCCCTGACTGGCTCCTGAGGCTTCTAGACCATGGCACTTGCAGACTTACCTCAGCTCAGCACTACCCCAGTACCAGCCTAGGGAATCGAATCTCCCCTCAGCCCCCCGCCTGGAGGAGACTCTCCTTCCATCCCCTTCCACTCCACACACCAAGCAAGTGCATGGTGACACTCGTGTGTGTGTGTGTGTGTGTGTGTGAGTGTGATGGGAATAAACCACCCTCTCAAGGGACTCAGAACATAACCACATTTTTGGGATGACTCAGCACACAACCACTCTTCCCAAATCAGCACACAGCAACCCTGTGTAATGACTCACCACACAGCTCCTTTTGAAAGGACTCAGCATGTATTATGCTGGGTAGAGTACTCAGCACACAGCACCCTTTGAAAGAGGGAGTCACTAGACCCAGTGTAAAGGACTCATTGCATGGGCATGCTTTGAAAAAACTCAGCACATAACACTCTTTTCCCAGGAACTCATCACACCCTGTGTTGAAACCACCTGTGTAAAACACCCACTGCACAGCATTCTTTCAAAAAACTCATCACACACAATTTTGAAAGGATTCACACATACCACCACTGTGGAAACACTCACACACAGCACACTTTGAGGGAAGAACTGGTTGGGTCTTCCTCTCGCCCCCACAAGACGGAACGGGTTCCCAGGAAAGGGAAACCTAATTGGGGGCCTTAGACTATCTCTACCTCTCCCTCCCCCCCCGGGGAACA
>NW_012286762.1:0-16888 GCF_000151885.1 Dipodomys ordii
TTCCTCGAGCAATTTCCTCGTCACTGGCGCTCCAATCGCCTCGATGGGCTTCTCCTCCAGATACAGCTGCAAGTAGTTCATCATGACCCAGAATACAGAATCCCCTGGAGGTGCCCAAAGATTTGTACAGGCTGGACTTAGGCCCCAAAGAAAAACTGGAATGCAGGCCTCTGGCAATTTAGGACTCATTATAGACCCTGATAGGGGGTTAAAGGGCAAGGTCAGTGTGGAGGAGGGGCAACATCCAAGGTCAGAAAGAGGCAGACAGGCACCCAGGAAGGAGACAGAGAGAGGCCAAGGAAAAATACACACAAACACACACACACACACACACACACACACACACACAGTTAGCCCAAGGCCTCAGCAGTCCATGAGCACCCTGAACATCCCACACCCAAGAAGATGGCACTACCATCCTCAGACCAAGTGTAGACAAAACTCAGGACATCTCACACATCTGGAATGGCTCATAACACATCTTGGCATTTCCTAAATGTACATACCACTATGCAGAAAACTCAGCTACTTTATTTTTGGTTGTCAGTCATGGGGTTTGAACTCTGGGCCTGCACGCAATCCCTTAGCTCTTGAGCTGAAGGTGGGCACTCTACCACTGAAGCCACAGTACCACTTCTGGCTTTCTAGTGGTTAACTGGAGATAAAGTCTCACACATTTTCCTGCCCAAGCTGGCTTTGAACCACGATCCTCAGATCTCAGCCTCCTGAGTAGCTAGGATGACAGTTGTGAGTCACCGGCAATGACCGGCTTCAGCCACCTTCTAATACCAAGGGAAAACCCAACTCATCAAGACACAAACCACATGTAACCCTACACTTCAGACTTTGTCACCAGCATTCAAAACCATTCTTCCATGAATGGAGAGCATATAATTGACACTGCCATCCCACCCCTGCTCTCATTCACCCACTCCCTGCCTACCACAGGCCACAACCTCTGGAGTTCTTGGTAAGGCACCACCCACACTGTTACGGCTTCATACTGGGGCAAACCCGGGGAGGCCAGCATCTGGTCTCCCAACCATAGCAACCCCACTGCTTCAACATCTCTTGCAATCAAGGAAGGGATGCCTTTCTTTCTTTCCTGTTTTTTTTTCTTTTATTTTTCTACTTTTTTGGTTGAGGGGCTTGAACTCAGGACTTGGGTACTGTCCCTGATGTCGATTTTTCTTCAAGGCCAGTGCTCTACCACTTGAGCCACAGTGCCAATTCCAGTTGGATTGGAGATGAGCTTCTTGTGACACTTTCCTGGGAAATGAGATCCACTGGATCTCAGCCTCCTGAGTGGCCAGGATGACAGGTGTGGGATGAGAGGGGTGAGCGACTGGCTTAAGGTGTCTAGTCCTTCAGAATTTCCACCTACTCCTCCTCTAGAAGCTACCACCTAGACACCCCTCTACCTCCCTCAGGGACAGCAAAGGGAGGCTCAGAATTTGGGTGGGGCCATGGGGATTAAAGGGCCCCCTCACATCACTAGCCCTCTCTAAGCTCCCATCTGCCTCCTCCTGATTGCCTGGTCTTCCACAAGGAGTTCTGGGGCCTGCCCTATATCCTCCTGCCCCACCCAACCAGTACCTGAGGATTTCTGGGGTCAGCTGCTCCATGTCCCGGGGGAAGACTTTGGGAGGGTTGCTGATAAATGGATCCAGGGGTGCCCAGGGCAAAAGGAGTATCCAGCTCCCCTCTGTCAAAAGAGACACAAAGCACGGATGGATCTACTAAGAGCTTCAGGGCATAGCCATCAACCTGTCACAAAGGTCCCTGGGAGAACTGTTTTATGGTGACAGCCCTGGGGCCTGACATCGGGACCCCGGCACTGTCTGCTGTCCCCGACTTTCTTTGTCTCCAGGGGAGGGCTCTTTCACCTGAGCCACAGTGCCACTTCCAGCTTTTTCTGTGTATGCAGGACCTAGGAATCCAACCTGTACTTTCCTGCGAGCTTGATGAGCCCTTTACCTCTAAGACACAATTCCAGCCCTGGATAGCTGTTCTTCTATGATCCCTCAGACCTGTATAGGGATAGTCTCGCACATCTATACCAAGTCGCACATCTATACCAAGTCTCTCACCAGCAGCCCTGGCTGGAAATGAACATGCTCTGCTGTGTTGTCCATCATATTCAGCACCTTTGCTCTCTGTGCTTCCTGTCAGATCCTCCTACTTAAGCAAAACCCCCTTTTCAAGTGCTGCCTCCAAGAAGACCATTCCGATCACCTCGGCAGAGCTGGAGCCTCTCTACTCTTCAGGCTGCCAGCCTTGTAAGACTCTGCCTTCCAGCCAATGTGAGTTGACAGTGCACAAAGGGAAAGGCCTGGATTCCACCACCGGATTTCTGAAGGCTCTGATACACCACCCAGGGACAGGTTTTGTATCACACTCCATGAGAGGGGACTCGAGGCCCAGGCAATCTGTGGGCAAAAAGATGGGGCCATTTCTTTGTGTGGGCTTGAACTGAGGATCTGGGAGCTGTCTCTCTGAGTTTTATTGTTCAAGGCTGGTGCTCTACCACTTGAGCCACAGCTCCACTTCTAGCTTTTTGGTGGTTCCATGGAGAGTAGAGTCTCACAGGCTTTCCAGCTTATGGCTGGCTTCAAGCTGTGATCCTGAGATCTAAACCTCCAGAGTAGCCAGAATGACAGGCATGAGCCTGAGCCTCAGGTGATGGGCACCAACGGCTTTTTGTTGTTGTTGTTCCTGTTTATCTCCTGTCAACTAGCAAGCCCAACTTAAAATAATCAGTTACAGGGGATCAAAATTCTCTCCTAGGTCAGTTAATCCAAGGAGATAAAGTGTCTTTGGAAAAGGCTAGTCTGAGTTGGTTTAGGGGTGTGTGTGTGTGTGTGTGTGTGTGTGTGTGAGTAAAAGTGTCCGGGATACCTACCCTCATCTCTGCAGTGCCTCATCCTCCCAGCAGGGAGTGCATCCAGGATCCTGACCCCAAGGAAGGTGGAGGGGTACCTAAGGTCACATCCAGGGAGATGATCCGAATTCTCTCCTGCAGCCTAAGCCTGGACAGATAAAGGAGAGAAGGAGAGGTTTAGGGGAACATCAAGGGGAGCCCCTTACCTTTGGCTACAAGTACCAGCAGAAGACTGTATCCATCTTTCTTGGTAGTCAGATAAAAGGTGCACACTGTTCATTTATTTTATGATTGTGTTAGTCCTAGGACTTGGATTCAAGGCCTGGGTGTTACCCCTGAGCTTCTTTTGTTCAAGGCTGAGGCTCTACCACTTGAGCCACAGCACTGGCTTATGTGTGGGTTTGGAGAGGGAGGTGGTTTATGGGAGATAAGAATCTCACGGACTTTCCTGCCCCGGCTGCTCTGAGTCACAACCATCAGACCTCAGCCTCCAAAAGAGCCAGGATGATGGGTGGGAGCCATGACCTCCTGACTGCCACCATCCATTTATAATCCCTTAGGCCCAGGGCTGGACCACCCACACTACACCTCCTTGTTGGGAGTAGGAAGCAGACATGAGTGGGTTTGATACTTCAACAGCCTACCTATCTTTGAGCATTGTTCTGGGTCAGTCTGAAGGAGGCTCCGACCTTATCCACAGCAATGACTTGGCTCTGTCACAAGAACAAATGTCCAATGGGAGGTGTCAGGTCTGGGGTCTTTCCTCTGAACCCCGCCCCCCTAACCAAAATGACACTCCCCAGCAAAGGGTAGTACACACAGAGTGTTTTTATTGACTTACAGCCAGGGTCTTGTCAGATAGGTGGGGGTATAGGTCAGAGGCCCAGGATTATGCTGGGCAGGGAGGAAAGGTGACACCTTCTCATCCACTTTCCTTCAATGGTGTAGCAGAGGGATGTGGGGAAGGACTCATGGGATGGACAATGAATAACCGTCATGGTCTAGCCGGGGCACGGAGGGGCTTACCTCATGAAGCTGGTTCAACAGGCTGAGCAAAACAGCTCCTGAATCACAGCCCACCTCCAGAATGAGAGGGTCACTGTGGGTTCCAGCCACATGGGGATGCTGGGCTACCTCCTCCAGCACCCATTCAACCAGTTCCTGAGAGAGAGAAAGAGAGAGAGAAAAGGAGAGGGAGAGAGGGGGGAGGGGAAGAGAGATGGAGAGAGAGGACCAGAATTACACTTAAGCCAGGTGCCAGTGGCACAGGCCTATAATCTTAACTACACAGAGGGTGAGATGTGAGGATCATGGCTCATAGCTGGCCCTGGCAGAAAGATCTGTCAGACTCTTATCCTCAAAGGACCAACAGAAAACCAGAAGTGATGCAGGGGATTCCAAACCAAGGCCTGCATGATCCCTTCTTCCTTCCTTTCCTCCTTTTCTCCCTCCATCCTTCCCTCCTCTCTTTTTCTTTCCTCTCTTTGTGTCACCCATAGGCTTTGAAATCAGAGCCTGGGTGCTGTCCCTGAGCCTTTTTACTCAAGGCCAACAGTCTATGGCTTGAGCCACTCATCCACTTCTGGCATTTTCTTTTTGGTAGTTAGTTGGAGATAAGAGTCTTATAGGATTTCCTGCATGGGCCTTAATCCTCAATCCTCCCATCTCAGTCTCCTAAGTAGCTAGGATGACAGGAGTGAAGCAATGGTATCCAGCCCAAACCAAGATTTCTTCATGTGCTGTGGAACCAGCACTGGAACCTTTCATCGTGTATGAGCCCCCCTCTTCCCTCCCCAGGCTTGGCACATGCTGTAACAGTATGTTGGATAAATAAATGAGCATCTGTCTATGACAATACTACAGACAAGTTCCATCTAATTCAGGTAAGCATCCTGGGTGGGGGCAAAGCCTGAGGTAGCTCTCCCACAGTTCTCCCTCCTCCCTCTTCCCACCCTCCTGGTGCCACTGCACTTAACTGTTTTGGTTCCAAGAACGTAGCCATGATGTCCTCACTGGATTCCTGAGCCTCTGGTATGCCTATCTTCTCAAAGTTCTCTGTTCAGCCACTGACCAGCTCTGTGGCACTCCACTCCCCACTCAGGTGTGAATAAGGTTGCTGTGAGGTGAACGCCAGGCTCAAGGGGCCTCCTCTCCACTCCTGGAGCAGACAGGATGGTCCACTAGATCCGTCCCCCAAGTTTCATGTTCCAGAGAAAGGATCCTTGAGGCATCCCAGGTCTCTGAATCTCCCAGATTCCAGTGCAGGTGCTGGGAATTGTCTATGTTCACAGCTGGCAGGCTGCGGATGGTGAGGTCACAATCTCTGCTCCCCAAGACATCCACAACTGTGGTGGTCACCCTAGAGAGAGCCGGAGGAGAATCAGCAGCAGCCGGAGAAAGGCAGTCAAGGAACGACGATAGTAGCAGGAAACCATCTGGCTTGGGAACTCTGCCTGTGCTGCTTTGAACGTCATTGTTTGGTGGCTGAAAGGTGCATCTAATTTGACCCAGAATTCCAGGCGTTACGTAGAAATTGCCAGCTTCAAGAAAAAACCCTGGCAGGGTGCTGGTGGCTCACACCTAAAATCCTAGCTACTCAGTAGGCTGAGATCGCGGTTCAAAGCCAGCCCGGACAGATGAGACCGTGAGACTCCTATCTCCAATAAAACCACCAGAAAACTGGAAGTGGTGCTGTAGCTCAAGTAGTAGAGTGCTGACCTTGAGCTGAAGAGCTGAGGGGACAGCGCCCAAGCCCAGAGTTCAAGCCCCACGACTGACAAAAAAAAAGAAAAAAGGAAAAACCCTGGAAAAGCTGGCATTTCACTTGTCCCAATCAAACTTAATGGGTTCCAAAATCAGTAGTCCCCTTTTCCTTCCAGACAGCCTACAGCAGGTTACAGAAAATGGCATTCAGAGAGCCTTAGCTAACTGCCATGTCCTGATCCCAAGCAGGCTCCAGCAGGGGGAACACACTTGCCTACCATTGCCCAGCTGGAAACAGCCCAGGAGGGACACAGATTGGAGTCTGCAGGACTCCAGGGAGGACTACCAACCAGTGCACTGCCCCTAGAGGGAATCCATGCCACCATTGGGGGCCCGGAGCCCCCTGATCAGATGCCCATGGACACCGTCAATGCCCTGGGTAAGATTCCCCTCTCATCCTCAGTCGTGATGAACCATCTGCCATGTCACACCGTTTATCACTTCCCAGACCCTCCTAGCTTCACAGCCCCTGCCCTACAACCCCTATCTCATTCCCTAATTATGTTTGGCAGATACATTCCCAACTTTGAATTAGCTCAACTGTACACATGAGAGTAGACTGTCTGGCTGGAAGAGTGGGGCTGTGGTCACAGTAGCCTCATGAGCCTTCTGGTTAAAGACAGAAGAGCAGGTATCCACGCTGGTCTGCGGTTCACACAGGCCTCCTAGGAGAGACCCACGCAGGCCCAGCAGTTACTGTGGGCTGCAGGTAAGGGGAAGAAAGTGGTGGGAAGGAACATTTAATGAAACCTTCTCTAAAGGAGCCATGACAATGTGAAAGAGAAAACAAAAACTGTGGCTGGGCTCATACTGGGCATTAATGAAAAAAGAACAACAAATACACACATGCAAACAAATAAAATGCTTTTGCTCGGGCTAGGAATGTGGCTCAGTGGTAGAGCGCTTTCCTTGCATGCACGAGGCCCTGGGTTCGACTCCTCAGCACCACATAAACAAAAAGAAAAAAGTCAGAAGTGGTGCTGTGGCTCAAGTGGTAGAGTGCTAGCCTTGAGCTGAAGAGCTGAGTGACAGCACACAGGCCCAGAGTTCAGACCTCACAACTGGACCCCCCCCCCAAAATGCTTTTTCTCTTTTTAGACATGCTCACTGTACAATGAGAAAGATGATCTCTCTCTCTCTCTCTCTCTCTCTCTCTCTCTCTCTCATACACACCTAAACACACAGACTCAGAGCAGTGCTTCTCCTGAATTTGTTGGTTTCTCATCTGGGCAATGTACCAGCTCAAGCACTGGAGTTCCCTTGTCAGAACCAGGGGCAACCACCCAAGGGGAACAATGCTCTAATAATGCAGCACCACCCTGCCTCCCCCTTTCTCCAGGGCCAGACCCTTCCCCTTGGGAACAACCAGCCTTGACTCCCCATTCACCAAAACCCTAGGCTAGGACGCTGGGTGAAGGAGTCCTGAAAAACGTGGCTCCTCAGAGTCTGGACAGAAAACAAAGCAGGGGATCATGGTGCCTCCAAAGAGGTGTCTGACCTGGGGTGGGACATTGTTGGGGACTTTGATGAGGTCCTAAAGGCTATATACATGGATGGACTCCCTACTTCCAGCCTACATACTTCTGGGCAACTTGGCAGATTCTTGGGGAGGACGAGGAGACCAGATGGACTGGGAGCACTAGCAGAAGCTGGCAGAACTGGGAAATGTGATCACCCAGTCAGAACTGTTGACAGCTGGGGTTGGGGGTACAGGCCGGTTGTATGTGTGTCAGAGGGGGTGTCTTTTTCTCCCAAATACCCACCTTCTATCTGACCCCAGTGCCCTCACCTCTCTAGTGGGCTCTTCTGGGAATGTCCTCAGGTGAAAGGGTGACTGAGCACAGAAGACAAGGGCTCACACAGCAAGGGGGCCTATCTTCTGTATCCAACATCCCCCTCCCCAGCAAAAAGGAAAAGACCTAAGAAGGCAAGTGTGGGGTGCTGCTCTCCATCTCTGACTAAAGCCACCAGGTTCCCACCAGGGAGAGGAAGGGTGCAGATGCAAGGCTGTGTGGCTCCCACTGCTCCAGGGTACGGGCTCTGTGGTGCCCCCTCCTCACCCATCCCTGAAGCTTCCCTTTTCCTGGGACACTGGCATCTAGGGATGAGGGTGGGATCCCTGGGTGGACACCCACCTCCACTCCCCACCCCTAGGGTGCATTTGTGGCAGAGCCAGGACAGACTGTGGGGCACGGTGGAGGTGCAGGCAGGACTGGACTGGGAGGGGAGAGGCAAGGGTGCGGGTCCGCGAGGGTGGGGAGGAAGGGTAGAGTGGGGGACGGGGTTTATGGGGGGGTCATGGAGTGCGGGAGTGCAGGTCGGCCACTCACTTGAGCTGCTGGAGAAGCTGTAGGCTGCCTCTCAGGGTGTGTGCCGGGAGTCTGAGGACCGAGGGCCGGAACCAAGTCAGGGCCACAAGCAGGCCAGGGGCAAAACAGCTCCTCCAGGTGACTGCTAGAGGCTCCACGGGTCCCAGCCAGCAGTGCCATGTTTGAAATGCATAGCGGGCGCGTGGTGGAGCTTCGCACAGCCTCTGCTCCTCCTCAGCCACCCCCTTAGCCTCAGCGGCCTCCTAACCTGTGGCGGCTGCCGCCTCAGCAGCCACTGCCTCTGCCCTGTTCCCCACACTGGGACCTCAGACTCAGGGCCACCATGGCTGGGCGCCTCCGAGGGGCTGCATGTGGCAATGTGCCTGCCATGCAGGCTCCGCATGCTCTGCGCTCCAGGCCAGGACCCACACTATGTTCGGAGCAGCCGCCAGCCACTGAAGCTGTTTCCATGGGTGATAGTGCTCATGCTCGCTCTTCTCCTAGCTCTTTCTTGGCCCCACACTCCTCTCCAGGGCCACCCCACCCCTTCTGCACACACACCCGCCCCCTTGGGCCACTGGCCATTGCTGCCACCAAAGTGTGCCCCTGGCCCCCCCCTCCCCTTGGTCCCGCCCTCACCTCTGGCCTCAATTGCAGCCCTGACTGGCTCCTGAGGCTTCTAGACCATGGCACTTGCAGACTTACCTCAGCTCAGCACTACCCCAGTACCAGCCTAGGGGATCAAATCTCCCCTCAGCCCCACCGCTGGAGGAGACTCTCCTCCATCCCCTTCCACTCCACACACCAAGCAGGTGCATGGTGACACTCGTGTGTGTGTGTGTGTGTGTGTGTGTGTGTGTGTGATGGGGATAACCACCTCTCAAGGACTCAGAACATAGCACATTTTGGGATGACTCAGCACACAGCACTCTTCCAAAATCAGCACACAGCACCCTGTGTAATGACTCAGCACACAGCTCCTTTTGAAGGACTCAGCATGTAGTATGCTGGGTAGAGTACTCAGCACACAACACCCTTTAAAGGAGGGAGTCCATAGTCCCAGTGTAAAGGACTCAGTGCATGGCATGCTTTGAAAAACTCAGCACATAGCACTCTTTCCCAGGGACTCATCACACCCTGTGTTGAATCACACTGTGTAAAACACCCAATGCACAGCATCCTTCAAAAAACTCAGCACACAGAACAATTTTGAAGGACTCAGCACATACCACACTGTGGAAGCACTCAGCACACAGCACCATTTGAAGGACAGTACTGTTGGGTCTTCGTCCGTCCCACAAAAGAAGGACGGGGTCCAAGGAAAGGAAAGCTAAGTGCGGCGCTTGCCCATTCCCCAGCCTCCCTCAGCCCGGGAGACAATCAGACACAGCGGGGAACCAAATCCAGCAGGTAGAAAACTCCTTTATTAACAGAGAGCAGCCCCTTTTTAAAGACAAAAAGGGTGGGTGGCATGGTAAGGGAGGAAGAGGAACCAATCACTGTCAAGATCACACCCTATCATTCACCTGAGCCTTCAGGGGCTGGTTAGGCCTTGATCGGCAGGTCAATTGGGCTCTGCCCACTCAACCCCCTCCCAGTGCCATCTTTGCTGCCCATGTGCTCCACACAGCATAGAGCACCCTGTGTAAAAGACTCAGCACACAGCACTCAAAAAACACCTTGTCCCTCTCTTCTCAAGGGCTCAGCACATAGCAGGACCCTTTGGGATGCATTAGCACACCACACCTTTTGTAGGACTAAGCATATAGTACGTTGTGTAATGGACTCATCATACAGCACCCTTTGAAAAACCCAGGACGGCCCACTCTTCTCAGGGATTCAGCACATAGCACCCTCTGGGATGACTCAGAAAACAGCACCTTTTTGATGACTCAGCACAAAACTCCCATGTGGGAAGGACCCAGCAAATGGTGCCCTGTGAAGGACTCAGCACATAGCTGTATGTCACAAGTTCAGCTGTCATTAGAATTAGGTTGCTTTCTTCAGTATCACCATTCTTCAGAAACACTGCACAAATCCTACTAGTTCACATTTAGACAGAGTGTGTTTTTTGGGGGAAGGTCAGCTGGGGGTCTTGAATTCAAAGCCTGAGGGCCCTGTCTCTGAGCTCTTTGGTTCAATGCTAGAGCTCTACCACTTGGAGGCACAGATCCAATTTTTGGGGGGAGTTGTTCTTTCACAGGTCTTATGGTGATAAGTAAGGACAATTTGGGGTATCCATGGGCAAAGGCTATTAGCTCAACCTAGAGCAGTCCTCTCCCTTCCTTGTGTCCCTGGAAAGCCAGGCTTCCTGGAGCTCTCTTGGCCAAGGGTTGAACAGACTGCTCTGGCATCAGCAATCAGTGTGAGCAAAAGTCAGCTTGGCCCTAGTAACTTGCCCAAATGGAACTCTAAAGGATAATGGCATGGGGCTGCATGTTCTGCGTGGGGCCACCAGGGAGCAGGAGTAGCTCACAATAGGGATAGTACTTGAGAGTTGTGTTTACTCTTGCTTCCCTGGGGCCCCCATCATGCTTCAAAGCCACCCTGGAGAGGAAAGTCCTTGAGACTCTTACCTACAATTAACCATCCAAAAGCAAGTGGGGCTGTGGCTCAAGTGGCACAGCACTAGCCTTCAGCAAGAAAACTCAGGGATAAAGCCTAGGCCCTTAGTTCACACACACACACACACACACACACACACACACACACACATACACACAAAGACGACATGCATGCAAAATCAGAGATTTCAACACTGCAGTCTTTGGGTATTCTCTACTTTTTCCCCAATAAGCCTGGTGGCTGCTGGCCTAGGTGTTTGGTGTATACAACATCACCTGGCATCTTCAATTTTGGGGCAACAGAATGGCTAGAAGGTCAACCTTCCCCCATCCCAGCTCCTTGATTGGGTCATGGTCTATCCAGGCCCTTTGGGGCTCCTTACAGACTCGCCAACATTCCTTCAAAAGGCATCACATACTGGGCACTGGTGGCTCATGCCTGTCATCCTAGCTACTCAGGAAGTTGAGATCTGGAGGATCACGATGCCAAGCCAGTCTGGGCAGGACAGTGTATGAGACTCTTATCGATGAACCGTCAGAAAACAAAAGTGGCATTGTGGCTCAAGTGGTAGTGCCAGCCTTGAGAAAAAGAGCTCAGGGACAGCGCTCATGGCCAACAACAACAAGGAGAGGCATTGCATGTTGTCTTTGGGATTGGCAGGGCCCAAATATAATTGGAATTAATTATAATTGGAATTAATCAAGTCCTCCAAGACAAAGAAGTACCTCCTTTAGTCCTGTGCTCCTCCATCTCTTCTCACCCCCTGGCCTTGTCCGTGCTTTGGGTCAGCATGGGTCTGGCTGGATGGGAGGGCTCCAAGGAAGATCCCAGAGCAATATCACCACCTCTTTCTGCCCTGCTCAACCTACTGCTTCCGCTCATTGCCATAGACCTTCTTCCTGGAATCCATCCATGAGGTCATCATCACCAACATTGTGGTGAGTGGTGGGTCTGAACTAACTAGGGGCACTCAGAGGTGGAAGTAGGTCTGGGACTGGAAGCTTTCACCTTGGGTGTCAGCTGAGGCCATGGCTGACCTTTATTTCATCATGAGCCTTGCACTGGTGGAAAAACAGTGTGGACTTCACATTGAGTCAGGTAAGATTGGAATCTGGAGGACCACTTGTGTGGGGGAGGATGTGGGAGGGACTCAGGAGCCAGTTGTTGGTACTCTCTTGGGACTCCCCTCTCCCTCTCTCATCCCTCAATGGTAGAAGAGAAACTTCAACTAAAGGTGTGGGAAGAGGGGGCAAAGGAATATTTTGGTGTGAACCAGACTTGTGCTTCATAATCATCCTAGCCCGTTTCCTATTTATCTGAGGAATGGCCATATGGGTTTGGGAGGGGGAAGAATCATCCTAGCTGAGAATGTGGCTTAGTGGTAGAGTGTTCGCCTAGCATGCCTAAAGCCCTGGGTTCTATTCCACACAGAAAAAGCAGAAGGGGACGTGGGACGAGCCTTGATCAAAAAGAGCTCAGGGAGAGTGGCCAGGCCCTGAGTTCAAGCCCCAAGGCTGGAAGAACAAATCTTTGTTTTTAGGCTTTTTTTTTGTTTGAAAACAATTTATTCCTTGTGATAAGCATAACATGGGTCTCTTTCCTGGCCACCAATGGGCCATTAGATGTCCCTTGAGTTTAGGCCAACTCCCTGCAGCTTCTGCCCTACCGTACCCCCAGTTTATCCTTCCCTTCACCCGGCAGATGGAGGCCTGAGAGAAAGCCACTTGGTCACCTATATCTGGTGACTGCCAAGGCTTTTGAGAGTCAGTATGTCACATAGAGAGTCATGATCCACATCAGTCTACAGGAGAAAGTGAGGGAGCACTCCTCCCCTGAGCCTGGGAGCTGTGGGCAGATCTGAATGTGGGGCATCTGGGGCAGGATGTGCTCCTTGGGGGAGTCCACTATGGGGTCGGGAACCCTGACCTCTCCTCTGGCAGTTTCCATGCTGTCTTCAAGTTGCAATTCTTCAAAACCTCTCTGCTCCTCCCTCATTTCACCCACAACAGGCCCTGAGGCATCTGAAGCAGTGTTGGTGGTGGGGGCTCAGCCTGTGCTGGCATCTGGAGACTGTTGTCTGTGCTTCTTTTGGGAGGAGTGACAACAGCTCCTGCAGCACTCTCCTCTTCTCCAGCATCTCCTAGGACAGCAAGTGCATGCACTGGGCTTTCTCCCAACACAGCTCATTCAGGACCAGCATCTGCTCTTTACATACCATGAGGGACTCTTCGATAGTTCGGATGTTTGCTGACAGCTGGCTGCATCAATGGAGGAGCTCACCTGCTGGACTCTGGAAGTCCACCTCATCAGGCAGGTCATGGACGAAGCAGATTTTCTTTTCAGATGCCCATGTGTCCCGCTTCCCATCCCCACACATGCTGTGGTGGATCTCATGGGGCTGAGGGCCTGTGGCTTCAGCTAAGTCTGGCACTGAGCTGCTGGGTCGGACTGGGGGCGCCTGCAGCTGGCCCGCCATTCTTGTGTCAGGAGTTTCCCCCTGTGGATCTCATCCTCCAAGAGCTTCTCGCCGAGCCATATCACTCTTGGTCTGGGGAACATCTCCATCCTCTGTGATGATCACATCGCGATTGGGGCGGTGGGGAGAGAATTGCCTCCTTACCTTTTGCTTCTCCAGGCCTCATACCTTCCCCTTCCACAGGGAAAACCAGGAAGCTCAGCTGGGCCTGCAGGCACTCCTCCTGTGATCTGGTGGCTTCCAGGCACTTGAGAGTGTCCTGCCACTTCAGGGACACCACCTGGTCCCTCCAGTTTGTTGAGCCCTTCACTTGCTTCAGCTGCTCCAGCAGCTGGGTCTGCCTCTCTAAGTGCTGCTGCAGGGACTCCTTCTCAGAGCACAGTCATTCATTGGAGACAATGTGTCATTCACAGGAGGCTCTGAACTCCTGCACTGGCCTAGGGACTGCTCCTTTTCTCCTGAGCTGCTTGGCTCTCTCTCTCAGCCACCACTATCCATTTCTCTATCTTCTCCTCTGAGCAGTCCAACTGTTCCCGCAGATGTTTCTTCATCTGTTGCTCTGAGTCCAGGATGCTGGCGAGCTCCTCCTTCTCACTGCTCACCCTGTGGAGAGCGTCCCACAGCAGGGCCAGCTTGTCCTCCAGTTGTCCATCCCACACACATGCTCATCGTGGGGTCTCAGGGATTTCTTGCTGATCCTAGGCTTTCTCCTCCAGTCTCTGCAGTTGCTCCTGCTGCTCCACGTTTGAAGACGGAGACTGGTTTTCCTGGACCTGGATGTGAAGTTGTTCCTCCAGGTTTTTCAATTCCATCTCCTTGCTGTAGGCTTGGGCTTGCAGATGCCACTAGGCCTGAGATGGTCCCGTGGGGGAACGTGGCTTTACCAGCTTCCTTCTCAGTTCCCACAGCTCATTCCCTAGGTCCAACACATGCCTTGCCCCTCATTTCTTCTCCTCTGTCAGTTGGTTCACCCATTGGGTCAGCCGCCATGCCTGTTCCTTCCGTGTAGACTTCTCAATGCTCAGGTCTCCATGAAGGTGTCTCTCTCCAGATTCGCTGTGGTCACCAGCCAGCTCAGGTTGTCCAGTAGTCTCTTCAGTACCTCACTCCCCTCCAGCACTTGTTGGAACTTGGATATTCTCTTCTTCATGTTGCTCCTCTGTATCCACAGCACTTCCAGCTTCTCCTGCAACTCTGTGTTCACTTGTTCCAGGTCATCGAAGCTTCTGGTCTTTTCCTAGAGCTGAAGGGTCACATCATTCAGCTGTTCGAAGAATATTTTGGTCTCCTTCTTTGCAACAGTGACCATAGAAGCTATTTTCTCCAGCTCTACAATGGGCCACTCTGTAGCTTGCAGGCCGCTGGTGAGAGCTTGGTGCTCCCTTTCTCTGTCATCAGTGTCCTGCTGCACTTGGGCCAGTGCACATTGTAAATCACTTTCTGCTGAAACCAACCGCTATATGGGTGCCTTGTGGATCTCTACCTCCATTTTTGGTGCTGCATGTATCTGGGCTATCTTCTCCCTCTCTTACTTCCATTGATCCTGTGGGTCTGTCTTTCCCTGCTTCAGTGGTTGGATCTTCACAAAGAGTGCCTGGTTTCTTCTTTTCTGTGGTCCAGGGTGGGCACCACATTCCAGTAGCACCTCTGTGGATCCTCGGTGGTATTGGGACCTTTCACACTCTGGACACTGGTGGCTGTGACTGTGTCCAAAGCAAGGGAGGCCCATGGTCGGCATCACCTTTAGCCAGACTCTCCATTCAATCCGGCTCCCCAGTGGTGTTTGTCTTGGGGATCCCTCCCTTTTTTGTGTTCTTTGTTTTCTTGAATAGTTCAAGTCTGTCAGGAGGATACTGCTGGTGTTCTTGGGGCAGTTTCTTGCCCACAATTCTCCCATTGACTCTTATTGTTTCAGGCATCTGAGCAATGGGATGGGAAAGTTGGGCTGTCCACATTCTCAAGCTCTAGGAAATCCTCTATTCTCCCACTCAATGACTAGGACATCATTTCCTACTCTACCTCAAAGTCACCTGGAGTCTCTTGCTCACCACTCAGCCACCTCTACCTTCCTCAACTGCTGGTAGTGGTGTCAACCAACAGAGGGAAACCCTGGTGCTACTGGGAAGCATGGAATGTGGGCGTGGCCACTATTCTTGTATCTATTGGTCAAAAAGAACAATGAAAGAATGAGGGTGTGCCCGGAATCCTGGGATGCAGAGAGAATGGATGGAGTCAAGATGACAGTAGCCCCTTTGCCAGTTGGGGACAAGACGGAGACCTGCTTTAGCCAGTTGGCTGCACAGATTGTTGTGTATGTCTCTTTGTTGCCAGTCCTAGAACTTGAACTCAAGATCTTGGCTCAGTCCATGAGCTGTTCTTGCTCAAGATTAGCCCTCTACCACTGGAGCCACATAGCTCTACTTCTGGCTTTGTTGGCATTGAGGTTGGACAGGGGTCTCAAGGACTTTCCTGCCTAGGGTGACTTTGACCATAATCCTCCTATCACAGCCTTGTAAGTATCAAGGAGGACTGGTGAGAGCCACTGGTGCCTGGCTAATCATTGTTCGGGATTATGGCATCCCCAGTAGCCTGCAAGCTTTCAGCAATGTAAGATGAAGTAGCCTTTGGAGCTGGATCATTCAGACCTTGATGACCATGGTGCAAAAGAAGAAAATGTAAAAACGCCATCCCACCACTCTTTTTCTGTGCACCCTCCCCCCCCACCCTGCACAAAGCCTGAAGTTCTAGGATCACAGGGTAGGCTGTGTTTCCAGGGGCTGCACCCCAGCCTATGGTGATGAAAGCTGAGGCACGGTTGCCATGACATGAGTTCAAGAACATGTTTGGCAATACAAGCAAAAAAAAAAATAGCTCCCTGGCTTGCAATTCACACTGTTTCTCCTACCTTTGAATTTGAACTTAAGGCCTGGGTAACTCTGAAGCACTGTGGACAAAGGGGAAGCTCACCATGCTTGAAGACAAGAAAGTAAGGTCTGGTCCCTAGGCCTGAATTCAAGTACCCACCCCAGAAACATTCTATTTATGTATATTGTAAAGTTAGATTTGTACTTACATATAGATGGTCAGTCCATATCCTGTTTGTCGTGGTTGTTTATTGTATTTCTGTTTTATTCATTTATTTTCCATTTTTATTGTGAAAATACTGTACAGAGGGGTTACAATTAAATGGGCAAGATAATAAGTATATTTCTTATCAAGCATTGTAGCCTCCTCCTTTGTTTCCCCATCAGATCCCTTCCCATCCTCCTCTCAGCCCCCCCACAATCCTCCCCGCTCCATCCCCCCTGTAAGCCTCCTATCCCCACCCCCCGCACTAAAGTTGTAAAGTTCGTTTTTGACTTGTACATCTCATTGTTGCAATGAGTCCACCTGTATCCCTATTAAACGATTTGTTTTTCCCCTTCCGCTCCACAAATTATACCTACATCAAATACAGTGAAAGCAGGAGTTACACTGTAGGGGAGGGACATACAAAACGACAAAGAAATAATCTTATAAATGTGTTAGAAACAATCTCAAGAAAGGAAAAAAATATTTGAGTACATATCTTAAGGTTCATTTCCCTAACATCACCTTATCTGAACTTTTCTGCTTGACTCAGACATATACTAGATATTGCAAATAAGAGAAACCATGGGATCTATGTTTCTTTGGACTTGGCTTACTTCACTTGTATAATTTTTTCCAAGTCTTTCCATTTCCTAATAAATGGGGCAATGTCATTCTTTCTGATAGAGGCATAGAATTCTATTGTGTATATATACCACATTTTCTTGATCCATTCATCTACTGAGGGGCACCTGGGTTGGTTCCATATCTTAGCTATAGTAAATGGTGCTGCAATAAACATAGTCATGCTGGTAGCTTTTAGTG